>NC_134473.1:13400145-13475145 GCF_964194025.1 Convolutriloba macropyga | reverse complement strand
TAATAATAATAATAATTTTAATAATAATAATAATAATAATAATAATAATAATAAAAATAATAATAATAATAATAATAATAATAATAATAATAATAATAATAATAATAATAATAATAATAACAATAATAAGAACTACCAACCCTGCAGCGTGCCGGAGTTGACATCGTTTCTTAGAACGAGCAAAGACCGCTTCAGTGTAATAGTTACTGTCGACGCATAGCCACAGAGGATGTTTTTCAGGAGCTGCTGAAGTCTGAGGTACTGGTTGCAAGCGTAACCAAGCACCTGATTTCGAACAGAAAGAGGAAGACGCAGCCAACAAAGTATTCCCAGCTGCATCAGGAGGCTGGGCTGGAGATTAGGACCCTGGAGACAGTATTACGCCATCAATACAATTTAAGAGGGCTGCTCAAGAAAGGAAAAGGCAAGAACTGGGGCAAAAAGCAGAGGAAAGCGAGAGCCAAGGCAAGGAAGGTGCATCAGACACAGACTGAGCAGGAACAATCTGGTTTCATTGCCCCCTGTCCTTGAGCTTCTTTGAGGTTTGTGGTTGCTGCTACCAAAGACGTGGCTCAGGTATATTTTGAAAAGATCCAACTGTTACAAACTTTATATTGATTACTTGAAAACCCTAAATAAGGTCACTAGCTGCAATCACCGAATTGAGTTTTTAAAACAATGCCTTAACAATGATTTAATTCCGGATTTTTTGAGGTTTCGCGCTCCTAAAAATGAATTTTTTTCTGAACAACGGTGCACAATTTTCAATTAAAGCTCTTGAAACAGGAAATAAACCGTGCGGGAAAAGGCCGTAAAGTGCTCAAGGACAAACTTGAGACAGATAGGAGTAATATTAGGGAGAATTTGAGACCAGAACTGATGCCATCTGTTGATGACAGCATTAGGCGTGAAATGAGGAATCACTCCGCAATGGTTAAAAACAGACTTAAAGGAAAACTTGATAAAATGTTAGAGAGACAGGATAGACCACGGCAGAATGTCTCCCATAGTAATGTTGTGGTAATGGATGGCCGTGAACTTCCAAAGTTTGTACTTGACATCTTATCGTTGGGACCTAAACACCCTGTGAGGGACAAGTTTAATGAGGTGCACTTCCTTGCAGACATAGACGAACTTGTACGTGAGCTACGCGAGAATAACACTGAGGCTGAGAAGCTTTGTGAAATTGAGGCGTTAGCAAAATGATATGCAAAAAATATACGCGAAAACCCAATTGATAGAGGGGTCAAAAAAGTGCATGATTACCTAAAAGCCAATGATTTGCTGGCGGTACCAACTGACAAAGGCTGTGATTTTTGTGTGATAAAAAAGTCAAAGTACATGGAGAAACTTGATGATGTGCTGAACTCAGATCAGTTTCAAAAAATAAATGGAACAAAAGATGATATTGTGATCAATAATGAAAAACAGATCAATAACAGCCTGCAACACTTAATGAAGCAAGGAAAAATTAGTGACAAAATTTAGCAAAGACTCAGGTCAACAGGTTCACAACCAGCGAGGTTTTATGGCCTGGCTAAAATACATAATAAAGATACACATCTCCGACCTGTTCTTTCGATACCTGGTAGCAGCTAAGAAAACTTAAACAGATTTCTGAGACCATTTGTCCAGAAACTACTGAGCGCAAACATTGAAACCAACACGCGAGATGCTACAAAAGGCCTGAGAGTCTCTCAATCTTGAAGATGACGAGCAGATAGTATCTCATGACGTAAAAAGTTTGTACATCAACGTTCCGATTGGAGAAGCTATAGAAATTGCTCTAAGAGAGTTCTATTCAAGCAACCTAGCTCCAGATATCCCAAGATCCGCCATGAAAAGTTTGCTAAAGCTTGCGGTGACGAATGTTCATTTCAAATGTAATGGAAATTGGTATGTACAATCAGATGGTCTGGCTATGGATGCATCACTGGCTGTAATACTACTAAACGTGTGGATGAAATCGTTTGAGGCATCACTGCAAAAACCAGAGCTCAATGAAAATATTTCCATATCTGACCAAAACGGGAAGTGCAAAGACTGTAACCGGAAAGTGACTTTCCAAAGAAGAGGAGTAGAATGTGAGTCATTCAAAAACAGGTTTCATGCAAGATGCCAAAAGATATCGAATGAGGAATACGCCAACATGCAGGATGTTGTTTGGATTTGTTCTTATTGCGACAACCAAGAGATAGTGGGGAGTTATGAGGAGATGAAAATGTTTAAAAGGTATGTGGATGATATTATCTGCACGGTTCGTGGTGACCCGGACGAGTATTTAAAATTTGAAAATTTTTTACACAACAACCTGCACTATACCTTAGAAAAAGTTAACATGGAATGGAATTTGGATTTTCTTGACATTAACGTAAATGTGAGCAGCAAGTTAATATCACCTGTCATCGGTATCAAAAACCAACTGACACTGGAATAATACTGAATTTTCGCAGCTCCTCACCGCTTCAGCATAAGGAAAATGTGATTCAAGGGACGGTTCATAGGGTTTTTAATGCAACCTCTAGATCATTGGTTGGCCTTCGATCAGGCTCTCGAAAAGAACAAGTATTGCTGGACCAAAAGTCAATATCCAGAAGATTGGTCTTCAAAAATAGTGAACCAGACTCTAGAAAAGATAATAAGTGGCGGTAAAGACCAATTGAGAACAACTCCAAAAAAGCATCAACAAAACAAGACTAGATCTTATGATAAGCCAACTATTTTTCAACAATACAGATGCAACCTTCCTCAAAACTTATTAAGCAAATTGAAGAAGTTTTGCGAACTGCAAATGGTTTTTATAACGCGGAAATTAAGATCATGCCTCCCCACCCTGAAATCATCTTTCGATAGAGACCTGAAATCCCACGTGGTAAATGAGATTAAATGTAATTGATGCGGATCCATCTATGTTGGGCAAACAAGCGGGCATGTTACCACAAGGGTAACAGAACATCAAAAGAAGGATTAGCATGTGGGTCAACATCTGGTTGAATGTCGTGGCGCCACGAATGACATTGAATGGAAAATTCTGGACGCCAGTCGGACGGTAGAAAAACTAATGATTATCGAAGCTATATACATCAGCAAACTGAAGCCGGCACTAAACACACGCGATGAATATAGGGGGCGGGAATTCACGTTAAAATATTAGTTCAAATTATAATTTTGACTAGATGAGGATACATAGGGCAAAAAAGATTTTTTGCATGACAAAACGAAATTTGCAAAATCTCCACAAGAGGGATACTTAAGTTTAGGGCAAATTCGGAATAACCCTAAAAATACAAGAACATGGCCAAAATCGAAAAATCCGGAATAGGAATGTTTTTAAATAAATTGATAATGGATGTAAATATGAGTTGTAAATAGGCTAAATATTGTACACATGAAAAAATTTTCGATTGAATTTTTTAGAATAGTTTCTAGAATTGTTTTAAGTGTGGTCTCAGACAAATGTAAATACATATTTATTTTATCTTTTAACAATTTGTAAAACAGTTTTAACCTGACGATGAACGTAAAGTTCGAAAACGTTTGTTTTAAATATCGGAAGTAATTTTAATTTGACAAATCGGTTTCTTTTACAATAATAATAGCACTCTAAATAGTACTCCAATAGTGCTCTAAATAAACTCCAAATGACCCTTTGCACTTTAAAACTGTTTTTCAGTATCATGACATTTGCAGTATTTCAGTAATTGTGAAATTTCATGTGTCCTCTCATTACCCGTTAAGTCGAGTATATATGAGCGTATGCCCCCATCATTGTGACTTTATTCCTGAAGTCGTTCACAAGCGGACCAAGCGAACAGCAGTAAGTCAAAATTGTTAACGATTTCTCAGTTTGTATCCTATATGTTTTTCAGAGCATGAGAAGATGTACTGGAAGTTCAAACAAAGAGCTAGTTTCACGCCTGTGCGCTGAAAAGGTGATTACCAGCGATAGAGTCAAACAAACGATGCTGGAAGTTGACAGACAATATTATACATCACGATCACCTTACGTCGATTCTCCACAGGTGCTTTTAAGAACGCATTAGGTTTGATAGTTTCAAAATCTGTAGTTGTTAAAAGAGTTTGTGGAGTCTCTACGCCAATTGTCTCCACCCTTTCTATCTACGTATATGAGTTTTCAGTAATATATGCAAATGCTACTGAAACTTATCAAACATAATGAAATGCTTATATACGAACTTTCGTAGTCCAACGAGCGCACTTTGTGGAGAATACTGGTTAGAGGTTCTTAACGCCTTTAAAAAAGCTACTTCAAATCTAATGTCAGATATAATATACCATGGTGATAAGAGTGTGTGATAAGCAATAATACAATTGATGGTTTTAAAACAAGACAATTGATTACACAAATACATAGTTTCAAATTGAAATAGATTAATAAAATTACTTAAGTAAGCCTGAAGTCTCCATGATATTACATTTGTGGTCAAAGTGGAGAAACATACTGCGAGTGCTCTTTTGGCATCGCAGTCACAACATCGTTAGTTTATGAAAGCAGTTTCTCCAGGAACGATTCTGTACAGATACGTTGTTTCTTTAATTTCAAACGAAAACAATAAAATATATGATGCTGTAACTTTAAATCGCGAGAATAGTCAAACGTTTTACGGTTGAAACAAACAATGTTAGCGACTGTTAGGTCTAATAGCCGAGTGTTTAATGCGTCAGTCCAGTACTCAGTATGCGGATGATTGTTCATTCTTTTGTAGTCACACAATTACCAATATTGCTTTAAGTTGTATGCCGAAAAACATTAAATGTTTAGAAACTTACTTTTGTATCAATAAGGTGAATTTGAATACCAAAAAACGGAGTTTATTACGTTCTCCCGCAAAAATGATAACAGGCTCAACGACTCCGAGACTGTAGTCGTTGGAAAAGATATAGTAAAAAGATCAAACCAGTGTAATACAACAGGTGTTGCCGTAGACAGTTCCCTTGGCTTTCAAACACATGTGAAAAAAATTGAAAGGCTGTTCGTATCAAAGCCATTGAAACTGATAAACTGTATAGCATAGATTTCATTTGTCCATAGTCATTTAGAGTACTCTGCTTGATGTCTTTCAAATCAATTCAACTTTGGTGCTTTGTCAATTACTACCTATTTTCAATATGCAAAAAAGGTATTGGTGAAAATTTTTCTTTTCAAATTGAAATTAGCTCATACCGGTGAATTATTTGAGCTAATTGGAGCATAAATTTTTTCAATTTTTTAATTTTTGTACAAGAAATTACGGACCGTAAACTCTACAGAATTACGGACCGTAAACTCTGCCACCAAAAAGTGGAGGCAAAGTGCAACTAGCCCGGAAGCAAATTAGGAACTTGGTTTAAAAATACCAACTCATTGTTTTTGAAACAGTTTTCTAATTAACCGAACAGTCAAGATTCTGAAGCACTTTGACTTGGGCCCTCAAGTGAAAGGTGATTTTACCTAAGGAGGGTCGGGTCCCCTTTGATACACGATTATTAATAGCCGCGAAGCGATAGCCGCGGCTATTATTGGCCTTCTCTTGTTACGAATAACATTATAATAGCTGCGAAGCTGTAAGCTGAGCGAAGCTATATTGCGGTGCTCTTGGTTTTTTTACAATTCAAAGAATTTGAATTGTATTGGGGCGCTGTCTTTTTTTTAAGATCTGTTCACACATTTTCATGATTTTTGAAGTCAAATTGGAGTAGTAATTGTGGTCACGCCGAAACAGGAAATGGAGCGAAAAAGCGAGTGGTTTTGCGGCGTAAAATTTTTTCGCTCTAAATTTAAAGTAGAGTGAGAAAACGGTGTTTGAACAAAAATTCGCTTTCTCGCTAGTGGTTTTTCGTTCACATGCGGCAATTTCACTAATTTTTACTGTTTTTTCAATTTTTTGGATCGGATTTTTTCTAAATGGTTTTCCCAATCCATTCATAGTCCGTTCTAGGTCTAGTTTTCTGTTTAGTCAATGAAAATTCTTTGAATTGTACGTCAAGACTTGTCCTGCTATGTTTTTTATTTCGTTGTAAAGATTTTTGTTACGACCATATGACGTCACAATCATTTGAAATCTGCTTTTTTATTCGTTCATGCAATTTCAAATGAAGTGCGTGCGTGACGTCATTTTTCACTCTTATTGGAGCAAGTCTTTTGTTCATTTGCGTGAAAAAGTTTTTGGGTCACACGTGACTTACGTCACTCTCAAAAATGACTTCCTGACTCTCAGATGACTTTTCTTCACTTTAATTCAAAGACACAAGGTCAAGTGAGTGTGTGTCACTGTAATTGAAGGTTATTTGAGAGCAGTGAATAGAAATAGCATTAGGATAAACAAATTCATAATAAAAATATAACATCTCAGCATCTAATAAGATTTTTTTTTGGTCTGTTTCTTTTATCCTTTTGAGACTGTAGATCTACGAAGCTATTGCGGCTATTTTATGACAATCTGACAGCTATGTTAATGGTATTTGTTGATGTTTTTCACTTATATCATTGTAGCCTCAACCAAAGAAATAAATTCTTTCTTTCTGTATTTGGAGGAACAGATGAATTGGGCTTTGAAGTGTGTATTTTTTGGTTCTAGTATCAACTCAATTGAATTAAGAAAACGTAAAAATGTAATCGGCATAAGATAGTTGATTGAGTCGAAAACTGGTCGATTGAGCCTACGGCCATTTGTAGGATTAACAAGCGTACTAACCGAATATTTTTCGTAGGAAATATCCATCTGTTTCATCCTCTTCTAAATCTTTTTTATCATGAATCGTTGAAGTGGAACTCACTGCCATTGTACCTGCGAAATACCAGTGTGAGTTTACAGGTATTAAAAATTCTCTTACAAACATTTCTGATAGCCGAGTAAACAGCAAATGCTTTTCAACAAGCTCGAACATGGCGTGATTTCCGCTTCAGATAAGCGGTTACCGGTTAAACTTGAATAAGAACTTCTTGTATATCTGCATAAATCGTTTACAATTATTGCATATTTAGCGTCAGCTATGCCAAAACAATAATATAGTGTTCTCTCTCTCAATTTGCACAGACTGTCGTTCGAGATGATTTTGCCTAACGTTAGTCGCTTTATGTTCGTTTTGTGACCTTTAACATGACAGCTCCTTTTTTGGCAAATAATTTCCACTGCAATCGAGAGATGTTAAGATTGATTAAATATGGTTTACGGATCTTCTATTGAGCGTTCTTTCGTCTTGTTTATTGCTAATTTCAGTTGTCTACGAGCTCTGCAATGTTCTGTCAACTTGTAAAGTGTTAATTTTTGACCGCATTGTTCAAGTGAGTGCTTCACTCTTTACAACTTTGCTTCACTCTTGCTTCCATTTGCGGTTTGTTATCTTTTCGTGTAATTTGAAGTTCATAAATGAATTCGCATTGAATATCAGCTAAGAACTTTTTTCGAAGTTTATAATTTCTCAACGATGTGTGTTAAAATGCAGCTATATTTAAATGCCACAGATATGTGAGTACTACTTGGAGACTACCAAGTAAAAATGAACAAGAGAAAGTGATTTCAGTGGAAAGGTTTCGGGTTAGGTTAAGGAAAGTTTTTGAATATAATTGACGATTTAAGCCTTTAAAAAAAGTTGATTCCTGTGTCTATAAGTTTGTTTCTTATTAAAAAATAATTGGACGAAGAATTACAATAAACAAGACGACTACTTCTCGATGAAGTGTTTTTCTAAAACAACGTAAATCGAATAAACACTTTCGCGAACTTTTGGAATGGAGTAAGCCGCTGGTTTGCCAGGTTCTGTATTCAAAAAAGGGATATCTATTAGAAAATTGCTTGGAGGTTTCCAAAAAGTGTTTTGTCCAAAAGTTCATTAACATTTAGAATTCTGCGATCTCGAACAAACTACGGATTTCTTGCAATCAATATAAAATTATAAAACTGTGAACGGTTGTTATGTACACTCGTTGTCGTGGAATCCAAATGGCATTTGTTTTGATTAAAATGAGACGTAGATGCTTGAATTGTCGTGTTGTTTGTCATTTCAATCAAATCACTTTTAGGGGCTAAATTCCCCCAAAGTTCATCGGGTTAAATTTGTAGTTTGCAGTGAGCTAATTGCAAATGAAACGTTCATTTTTTAACAAAAATTTTGAATACCACAGTAAGTTTTTTTGTGATTACATGAAGCTTTCTGCAGTGTATCATGGGATATAAATTATTAATAAGGCATTCTTTTCTTGGATTGTGTTGAAATCTTTTCGTTCTACACAATCTAAAGCTCTTATTTTCTTTAAAATAATAATCTGAAACATATTAGTGATAAGGTGGACAACACATTTAAAAGGTGCAGTCAGTTGAAAAGTGTGTAGGAGAACACAAACTGGACATTGACTGAACTGAGTTGTTCTTTTTTGTTGAATCCTTTTTGGTTCTTCTAGGTTTCCTAAAATCTTTTTTTATCTAATTTGAAATAGATGCTATAGCGCAATCGAATTATTACTTGCAATTGTTTTTGAGCAAATAATTTTTTTCTGCGTTCAAACCACTTTTTCAAATTTTCTCAGGTATTGTTTCTGAATTGTTGTTGGAGTGAATTAAGACAGTAAAGTTGTCGATTCTTCTCAAGGATTTGTGTGCGTGTGTGGTGTTTTTCAAGGGCACTAATGGAGTTGGACAATGCAAACAAATTCCTAAATGTCACTTGCATATTAGGACTTAGGTGTGAAATAAGTGAAATGTTTTTATAGGCCAGATAGCACGACGTTCTTAAATCAGAGATCACTATTGTTTATAAGTTTTTTTGCTGCTGCGTTTTAAAAGAACCATAAACTTGTTGAGTAATCGTTTTTTTTTAGAAAAGACTAAACCAAAAACATTTGGTTATCTTGTTTTTGAAAAGCCTGAACCTAGTTTTTAGTCGGAAGGCGTAAGTGTTACTTTGTCTTTTGTGTGACAAATCCATAAAAAAGTTGGTGTTTTTAAGAGTTTTGCAGTTGTTGTGGTTTTTCGATAGCCCCTCCCGCAGACGCTATCTTTCGCGATACAAAATATGTAGGTTTTGAATATTTTTCTGAGGGCTGTTTTCATGGAATAGAACTAAATAAGCTTTGATATTTTCACGGCAATTGTTAATAAAAATTTGATTAGAAATATTGTTAACAATTTGAAACACTTAGTTGTTTGGTTTTTGGAAATTTGTGGACTAAAGGTAACCGAACACAATGTGTTATGAGTGGACGCCGTGATCACTGACAGAGTGTTTGACCGACAACCAAAAAAATGGGACATTGAGATCAGAATTTACTTAATATGAGCAAATAGATTCTTTCTGAAACTATGATCGGCCAATTTAAAAAGGTCTTAAGCGGACAAAATGCACGGCACAGTCCTTAACACCTAGCGTAACGATGATCTATCCGTGACCGCAACCTACCCCCCACCCCAGCCGGGGTAGCTACGGAGAGCTGGAGTGGAGCTCTTCCCGACCGCACACCATAGATAAGGTCCACCGAACTAGTAACATTGTTGCTGCGAATTTTTGCTCTCGTCGATGGGATGTTATCCCTAGTCTTAAAAATTGTCCAGAGGTTTCTACTTCCCTGACAGTCACAGCAGAGTTGCCAAGTGCAGCCATTCATTTCACTGATCTTTCGTCGACGTACTTACATAGCTTGATTATTCGATTTTTGAGGCCTTCCATATTCAAGTTTATTTCGCTATCAATTGTGCTGGCTACTCTGCTGCACTTTGTGAAAAAAGTTTTCCCTTAGTTTTCTTGCGTCCAGTTTTCTGCAGGTAGAACACTTGGTCTTCCGTCCTCGCAGTTAGCTTATTTCTGACGTGCGCTCTTTTTTCTGGGTCAATATTGTGGAGAGTCAAGAGTATTCATTTGATGAAAGTACATTGGTGGAGGCAGGAAACTCAGAAGCCTGAGTTGACTTTTTCTTAGAGTTCTGTGGTCTTCAGATCCACTCGACACATTTTCAGGTTAATCAAGTCTGTTTTCGAAGGGCTGAAGCAGTTCACTCCGTATAGCAGTACTGTAAGATCAGGGGATTTGTAAAATCTGTTTGGCAGATGTTTTTCACTTTCTACGCCACATTGCGTTTGATGCTGTATAGAACTTCGTTTGCCTTATTGGGTCGATTGTTTTTGTGCTGCCCAACTGATTTGTTTGTGATGATTATTCCAAGAACTTTCACTTCATCTGCGGACTCCAGATTATGGTCGGAAAGTGTTAGATTCGTGCTCGTACTTCCCGTACTCTCAAACTGGCGTGTTGTCCGGTCTTACATACTGCCTCCTGTCATTTAGATAGACGTACTGGACTTCGTGAAGACAACCGCCAAATCCGAGTTGGCTGATGTTTTGTCGAAATGTTTCATGAGGGACTTTTTTGGAGCTCTTTCAAGAAATCTCTATAGAAGATGGTTGTTATTTCGTCTAAACGGTTGCTTCGTATATCCTGAAAAGTTACAGCATATGCGTGAGTATTGATCGGTTTCTTATGAACCCATGTTGGTGCTTCGTCAGGAGTTTCAGAAAATGCGAAAAAAACCATACGCTTTGCTGTCAATTTTTAGCCGAGATACTGGCCTGTAGTTTGTGACCAGCCTTTTGTCTCCTTGGAGTTGTTATTAATGCAATTTTTCAACGTCTGAGTTGTTTTTTTGGGACGTTTTTTCGTTTTTCGTGACCTTTTGCAGAGATAAGCTCATCCTCTTGAAGATTTATGGGTACCCGTTTTTGCCCGTGATTGTGCGTCGAGGTTTATCAGAATCTGCTAGATTTCCTTACGGGAGGTGTCATTTTGTCGACTTTGGATTCTTGGGTTGCATGTGCTCCTTGGGTGAGTTCACAGATCGGAAAATTTCTTTCGGTAGTTCCAGTTTTTCCACTGTGGTCGATGCAGAATGTTCATCTTTAAGTAAGAGTTTTGGTAGGCCGAGGAATTAATTTAAGCATCTCAGGTGCTTAAATATCACATGTGTGCCTTTGGGTATCGTTTTGTCCTGGTCATGAGAGTTGTATGGTTCAGCAGCTGCTGTTAGGTGGAGCAGCTTTGCAACAGCGTTTTCGATTGCTTGTGGGTTTTTGTATCCGTGCTCTTTCTGAGTTTTGAATAGCATCAAAAGGCTTGACTAGCATCAAGGGGGTGAGCCAGGGGGCAGTGGCTGCCGATGCCTTGTTCGTTGGGGAACAGTAGTGTCGATCAGAGAATCAACGAAGTCTTATAACTTTTCGCAGAAGATGCTAATGTTGGTATGGCACGTTGGATTGAATTCAACCTTGTCAAGGAATCTGCCCATGATCAGCTCATTCGATGCTGCAAACGTTTTCTATATTTGGCTTATAATCGAGATTCGAGCATTCCAGTAGACATATCATCTTTGTGATCCGAACAATTATAGGACTTCGTAAATTCCTTGTAGCTAAGAGTGTTGCCTCCTTGAGGCGAGCCATCTACCTGTTGATTTAATGCATTATCGAACAAGTCGAGAACGGCTTGCTCGTCGTTGTCTTCATTTTGGAACTGTTCCAGTTTGCTACTGGAAAATTTATGTCACCACAAATGAGTTTTGTTTTTTGGCATTGCAGCTAGCAGTATTCGGAGTATTCTGTCTTGTATCTCAACTTACTCGCTTTTGGGGGTTCAGAATACGGATATTGATTGCTTAGTGGTTGATTTAACGTCTATTTGTCACTGAGCAGTTAGGTTGATCGGTTTCCCGGTTGTTCAGAGTATTTTTCTTGCAATTAGAACACCGCCATGGTTCAGCGTATTGCTTTCTTGGGTCCTGTCGGCACGGTAGATGGTTTGGTTGTCCAGTAACAATTCAGATGACTGATTTTTTCAGTCAGGTCTCAAGCAGAGTACCGTGTAGTCGGTAAGGTTTAAAGCGTCTGTGAACTTAGTTCTGCGTTGGGCACTTACTGAACTCGGGCATTTATACAGAATATTTCGAAAGCCTAGTCCATTTTCATCGGCTCTCCTTTGTTTCAACTTTCACATCGTTAAAAAGGCTTCAGGTTGGTAATCTTAGCTTTTCTCTTGGTACACCTTCCTCAAGAAGCTCTCTTCTTGAGACATAGATTTTCTTTCTTCGTATCCTCTTTCGATATTACTGGTAGAACAAATATTCCTTTGACGTTAGGTACGGATCGCGTTTCAGCTGCTTTAGCTAAAAACCGCTCTGGCGTAAAGTTTGGTAGACAGGGTGAGCAACAGGTTTCTCGGTTTTCCTTTCGCTTTGTCAGTTTCTTTATCTGTTATGGTACTTCCATGGCTTCCAGTATTTCGTTTACTGCGGCAGTAGTTAGGACAAATATTCTGTTTTTTTTTCGAGGTCCTCCTTGAAGCCATGTACGCGTATACTTTTCCAGATCTTGAGATCCATTTCGCTCTTTGTCGTCTTGGTCATCCAAGAAGTGGTGCTCCTTGCTTTTTGGTTGAACGACTATAGCCTCAGCATAGATTTTGTTGACTTTCTGGCACGTTTCTTTTATAGCGTCATCTACCTTCAAGTTTGTGAGTTGACGTAACTTTTCCTTAGGCGATCATTTGTTTTCTGTCTCAGAAGCATTGCCAGCTGTCCCAGCTCTTTGATGCTGTTTGTTGTCACTTGTGGTAGTCCTATGCATCTAGGATCCAGATGCATAGGAACATTATGACACACAAATATAGTTCATCGATTTCTTGCAGGGTGAGCATTTTGTTATTTAGTGTACTAATGTATAATGCGAGAAAGAAAAGGGGAAGTTAGAAGGCGCCTCAAGGGGTAATGTCTTCGCTCAGAGTGTGGAACATTGAATGCAGTCTCCTCACAAAGTAAATAGAAAACCATTTGTAGTATTAGACTTCACAGTCTGGACAAAATCCAGTCTCATGAGATTATTGCTACACAACAAATAAACTCCCTCTATTCGGAATCAGCTTCTTGATCGTTTGGTCTCTTTCTCGTCGTTTTCGTTGCTTCTTTTAGGGTTTTTGGTTTTTTGCAAAAGTCTTCGGATGTTGATACCCTTATTGACAACAGTTCTAGAGAATGCAACTCAAGGTTATGGGCTTTGTGGATTTCTTGACAATCGGCAACATATTGAGGGTTCTTGAGACAAATCTTTCACAACGTGGAATACTGGGATGTGTAGTGTTTTCAGATTACTCTGAATGCTGCGTGCACCGTTCCCTTCGCAGTACATGATACCAATATTTTGGAGAGCCCGAAGCTCGTGTAGAATATCTGCAGTTGATAGGGTAGTTAGATTTTGGTAGGCGTGTGCGGCAATCAAGTTGTTGATCACGCCATGCCTCGCAATCACGTTCTTGCTGTTATCGAACTTCTGTAGTATCTTCTGCAGTCAGTTTCTAGGTTTTTTTTTGCCTGAGGGTGAATGAAGATTCCTCCTTCGCTGTATACGCGTTCTGTCAATTCCGCCGCTAGCTCGATCAATTCCCGTTCCTGATTGTTGTGGGCTCTGGTCAGTGAACTTGCTGCAACAAGCACAACCATATCAAGGGGCCAACATGGCTGCCTCGAATATCATTTCTCTCCGAAACTATTTAACTGACCAATGAGATTTTGGACTAATTTGAATGAAAATGTAGGCTAAGTTTCTCATTCTCTCCTTGTCAGCTCAACGCCCTGTCGGCCAATATTCCTAGCACCGTTAATTTGTAACTGCACAAATGCTAAAACGTTAGTTGGTCTGTTCACATCATCTCATAAAATCTGATAGCTTTTGCCGGGAAATAGGAAAAGATCCTGGATACGGCGTCGAATAACATTATATTACACCTTTTTCTCTCTGGGACAAAATTGCATTTGTATCCCTCAGAAAGAACGAAGGAAAATGTTTGTTTAGGGAATCGTTTCATATTTAGGGAATCGGATATGCAGTTACTATAAGCGCCCCTCACATGCACGCTTTTGCATTGTCCAACCTAGAAAAACATCTGAGACCAGGAAACAGTGTGCTCGATGTGGGAAGTGGATCTGGGTACTTGACCGCTTGCATGGCTAAAATGGTGACACCAGGAGGAAGGGCTACTGGCATTGACCACATACCGGAGCTTGTTCAGAAGGCCAAAAATAACATAGTAAATGGTAAGACTAGCGTCTGGAGGATATGTATTGTTTTATTGATGTCATGTGCTTTTTGACACAATTTTGGTTTCAACCTTGCCTACACTACGAAAAACGTCAGTGCTGTTATTTATATTGAAGCTCTGCAAACACCAAGCCTTTATTTGTTCTCGTTGCATTCAGTGTATTTTTTACTTTCTATGGCGATAAAGAAACTAGTGATTAAGATTACTTTAAACGATTTTTTCTATGATAATTTTATAGCGTAACAGGACCTGATTAATATAAAAGACTTGTTCTGCCAGGCAATCCTGAACTGTTCGAAGAAGGTTGTCTTGAACTGGTGGTGGGCGACGGGAGGAAAGGGTATCCAAAGAATGGACCTTACGATGCCATACACGTTGGTGCAGCTGCCCCCGATACGCCCTCCTCTTTAATATCGCAGTTGGCGCCTGGAGGAAGACTCATAGTTCCCGTTGGGCCACAGGGAAGTAATCAGGTGTGTCTCAAATTATCCCTAGAGTGTCATCATTTTTATGACCATCAATTTGTCTTGAAAATTACCTTCGGAATAATTCCGGAATATTTTTACTGAATATATTATTAATTCAGGAATATATTTACTAATTTAGTATTTTCACGCAGGTGCCGTAGTTTTACCCCAGCATAGGCTCAATTATTCGAAATATTGAAAACATAAACAATTTTGTGACCTCTAATTATTGCACCTTAAATATCCCTTCACTCCCATTAATACAATTTTAGTTGCTCTCAATTTAGTTTGTAGCAATTACTTGAATTGTATTAGGGCGCTGTCTTTTTTTACGACTCGAAGAGGAGTATTGGAGAAGTCCCTTTTTTAACCAATTTTATTGGAGTGGTTATGAAGAGGGAAATGAAACGCGTGAAGAAATTTGGAGTGATTTTGGTGCTGAACAAAAGTGAAGAGCGGAGCGAAAAGAGTGGTTTTTGTTCATACCGCTGTTTTTGAGAGAGCGAGAAATTGATGTCAAAAAAATTTAAGCGAGCGAAATTTTTTGTTCACGTGCGGCTTTTAAAAGCAGTTTCTTTGCAACTTTTGATGGCTATGAGGTTTGATTCTGATATTGTATTAGTTTAGGCTTGTTTTGATAGGAATTGAAGGTTTCAAGTAGTTAATTTGAGTTAAATGCTAATTTGGAGGTTTTTGATCAGTTTTGCTGATTTTTAGACGAAATTTAATGATTTTTTGCCTGTTTTTTGGTTTAATACTTTAAGTGGGATTTGAATAGAAGCTTGTTACTTAAGCAATCTTCAAATACCAATTGACTAAAGATTTCTTGGTATAAATTATTCTTTTCTTGAAAAATTGACAGAAAAAATGAGAAATTTTAAACCATTTTTCTTATTTTTTTTCAGTTTTTTAAATCTTAGACAAGTTTCTTAGCCTATTCTGACTGGACCATTGTTTTGCGAGCTTTTCATTGCTCTAATTGCAAGGGAACGTTACTCGGCTTTGTGTTTCCTTGTACTATTAAAAAAACTCAAAGTTTTTCTAGTTTTTTTGTTTAATTTGTTTTTGAATGCCGTTTCTATTCTTCCTTTTTTTTGGCATTTCTGGAGGTTCAGGGTTCACAATGGTTGTTCTAGTTGTTTAGTCTGAAGCATGGGCAATTTTCGTCGAGTTGTTTCCGGAATTCTTCCGGCTATGTTTTAGATCAATTTTATTGGAGTGAATTTTGAAGCGGGAAATGAAACACTTGAAAAAATTTGGAGTGATTTTGTTGCTGAACAAAATGAAGAGTGGAGTGAAAAGAGAGTGTTTTCAAAGCAATTTCTCATTTTTTTGGTTAAGAGGTTTTGTTATGATTTTGTTTTATTTTTAGGCTGGTTCTGGTAGTGGTTTTAAGGTTTCTGAAGATTCATATGAATTTTATGCTAATTCGGAGGTTTTTCCTTTATTTTGCTGATTTTCGGGGTAATATTTGCATTTTTTGACGATTGTTTCGTTTTACTTGCTCAAATGGGTATAAAAAAGACCCCTTCTACTTGAGCAAATTTAAGATAACAATTGGGTACAGATTTGTGGATATGAATCATTTGTTGTTGAGATATATCACTAATAATAGCAAAAATTGGAACTATTTTTAATATTTTTTGCGATTTTTCGTTTTCTGTTTTTTTAGAAAGTTTCTTAGCCTATGATGACCTAGCGAAAGTTTTTAGGTTTTTATTTGCGTGATTATATTTTGATCATACGTGACTTACCTCACTCAATAAAATGACTTTTGCACTTTAAAACTTAAGTTTAATTTGAATTTGTTTAAGGTCAAAGGAACTCATATGTGCAGTAAAGGTCCCTAATAAGAGGCTTCTGTGGAATGAATTTTAACAAGCTTTACTAATTTATCGTTGAATGTTTTTTAGCCTAGTTTTTTGAGCGGCGTCGATTTTTTTTTTCAATTTAGATCTCTGTTTCTATCTCTATTATACGGCACGCAGGTTTTTTCTTTCGCAGCTATTCCGGAAATCTCGCCGGCTATGTTTGGATTTTTCATGGGATTTTTCACTTGGTTTTTGTTGTAGGTAATGATGCAGTACGACAAGCTTCCCTCTGGCGAAGTGAGTTCTAGCAAACTGATGGGAGTCATCTACGTGCCTTTGACAGACGCCAAAGCCCAATGGCCATCAGCTGGTCTCACGAACAATAAATGAACACAAGTAGAAATAATTAAGTAGCTGCTAATGGTACCTCAGCTCAGCTGAGAACAACCCATATTTGGTAGAAGTTTTGCATTACTATCTTCTCTTTTTAAAGCATGTCTCAATATTCATTAATATACTGCAATTGAAAGCCGTTCCTCATTGGTCGACATTGCAATGTTGTAAAAAACGATTTATTTGATTAGTGCAACAAGTAAAGCATTAGAACTTTCTGGAAGGATTAAATTTCCAGTTTAATTGACTAACTTTGCAGTTTCAATGAAAATTTAGCGCCTTCTGTGCATTTACTAGATTTTCCTCGCTAAATGTAGATAGCTGCTGTACATTTCATTTCAAATCAAATTTAAAAAATAAAATTTCAGAAAATTACTCGTTGTTTATAAGTTCACTTGCTAAGCTACTATCTTGCGATATTGTCACTGTATTTACTTTTGTAGCCGTTTTCGAGGTATGAAAATGTCAGTTTTTGAGAATTCTCAGTTAATTCAACGTCTCTTTCGAGAAGCTGTTGTAAAACGAGAAACGACCATGCCCTGTCGCTTGGTAGCTGTGAGCAAAACTAAACCCGTGTCAGACATCGTAGAAGCGTACAACGCTGGAATCCGACATTTTGGTGAGAATTACATCCAGGAGTTGCACGAGAAGTCAAACGATCCAGTTATTGTTGAAAAATGTCCAGATGTTAAATGGCATTTTATCGGACATCTGCAGAGCAATAAAAGCAAATTGTTATCCAAAGTCAAAAACCTGTATTTAATGGAAACAGTTGATAGCACAAAACTTTGCGACAAATTGAATAACGAATCAGCTTTCGGTGAAAATTCGGCTGATTCGAAATTGAAAGTTTTAGTTCAAGTTAATTCCAGCGGCGAATCACAAAAAAGTGGCACCTCTGAAAGTCAAGTTTTATCATTGGTCGATCATATTAGAACTAATTGCCCTAATTTACAGTTCAAAGGGTTGATGACAATAGGAAGTTATGGTCATGATTACTCAACTGGCGAAAATCCTGATTTTGAATGTCTTTTGGAATGCAGAGACAGAGTATTGGATCATATGAGTTTGAAACCGGAAGATCTTGAAGTGAGTTTTGGAATGTCAAATGATTACCTGCATGCAATTGAAATGGGTAGCACTAACGTCAGAGTTGGAAGTTGCATTTTTGGAAGCAGACAGTATGCTGTAAACTAATAATAACCAAATTTGTTGAAGCGTATTTTTTGGTCCAAGTTGGACGTAAATTCGTTTTAGCTATCCAGATTTAGATTTATCAATTTTTTAAAATGTTTTAAAATTAAGTTTTGGAAAAATTTCTATTTCGCCCGTTTTTTAGAGTGGGGAGATGCTATGAAGTGCGAGGTTTTTTTCATATTCAGTACCGGTCAAAAAATGGATTGTTCTGAGTGATGTTGAACGTAGACTTAAGCATTGGTAAAATCCTTGAAAGAGTTGACTAACAAAGACTTTAACCTGAATATTTCCTTGTGAGTTAAACAATAAGAAAATAACCAAGGGCACGCATTAAAAAACAGAAGCTTGAGATTATTTTTATTTGACCTAATACTTATTCTTCCAAAACATTCATAATTTATCCAATAAACATTTTAGATTTAATTGTTTTTAATTATCACTTGAGCTGGTATTATTTATCTTTTGAGGACTTATTATTTTTCAAAATGTTATTTTAAATGTTATCCAAAATAGCAAAATTTCGAAAGACTGAAAGAGAAATAGAATTGGTTAGTAATAACGTGGGGAAAGCCTATCCCCAAAAACCAAGTAAGTTTGCTTCTTCCAAAAATTTTTTAAAAATCAACCAGAAAAAACAGATATATTGTAAAGTTTTCTAGCATTAATTCTGCAACATGCAAACATTAACAAAAGTCTCAATGGGACAAAAAAAGGTGGACAGTTTTTTTGTCGCGTTAGTCGGAAAGGGAGGTTTGGGAGCAGTTGGGACTGGGAAATTGAGTTTTTCACTTTGAATTCTATTAGTTGTTACTCCTAATTTACATCAGAACAATTTAAGAATTTTGTATATTAACCCCTAACTTTTTTATGCCGAAGTTGATGTTAAGAATGTCAATTCTTAAGTTGTTATGAAACTTGCTTCAGCTAAAATAATGTCAGAAGCTGTAGACTACCAGTACTTTACTTCGAGTCATGAAAAAACAACTTAAAATACGTGCGAATCTTTTTCTTGAGAGCTTTCTAAATAAACATCAAAGCTGTCTTTGTCCAAGGTTAGATCTAAGTTAGAACATTAGTTTCTCTCTTGAGAGAAAAAAATTTTGTATCAAGTTCTATTACGGAACAATTTAAGAACTCAATATATTAACTCGTAACTTTATGCCGAAACTGATGTTGAAAAAAATCAATGAGCAAATTGTGATCAACCTTGCTTCAGCTAAAAACAAATATAAGAAGTTGTAAACTGCCACTGCTCCACTTATCCAAGCCCTAAAAACCATTGCAACCGAAACTTTTTTGAAGAACTTCTTGTGATCAAACTGGTTAAAAACGTGTACAAAGACATGCTAAAACATGTTAAAATATGATACCAGATTATTTACTACCAAAATATTTGCTAAAACTTCGTTTGAGAGCTTTTTAATAAACATTGTTGCGGATGCAATCTCAAGATAGCTAAATAAGGAAGTTAACGGCTTGCCGCAAAAAAAACTTGTCTTTATGTCCGACGTGCTAGCATGTAGTTGCCGAAACATGGAGACCAAAATCTTGAAATTTGACTTTTCAATGCTAGAAATGTGTTTTCGTTACAAACATCAAGTTGCCTCTCTTTGTCCAATGTTAGATCTGAGCAGCATTTAAAGGGAAAGCAAATAGGATTATCAAGCATCTTTCATCGGACGTTGTATTTAGGAAGATAGATATTAAAAAAAACAACTTGCAGTTGAAAAAAAAATTAATGGAATTTTTTTTATTCTTGAAAATTATGCCAGGCTAGACCTCAACGGCAAATAATGAGCTGGCGTAAAGATAAATAGGAATTGAGCTAGAATTTTTGTCGGGTGCACAAAATATAGTTTTGTTGGCTTTTAATGCACTCTTGAACATACACAAAGTAATTTTGGGGGAATTCTTTGAAGTTTGTGTAAAAATGAACTCTGAACAGTATTATAATAAAAACCTTATAATATGGGTGGTTTGATTTTCTTTTGAAAATGCAAAATGTCATGCTTGCCAACCAGACTGCACATGTGGTATAAAACAAGTGTTCAAAACATCATTTATTTAAATCACAGTATCGCTGTGGAACGTTAAAATTAGGTACAAAAGTGACCAGAACTGCGACAAAAAGATGCTTATGTTGTGGAAATTTAAGTGATATATATGTAGATTCTATCATGACAACAACGCACACTGGCAAACTCAAAGTTTCGAGATTCAACGATAGGGATAAAATAAGCCGGTTTTGTTTGAACATTCCTGGTTTAATCTGTAAAACGACTGGTTTAGACGGTCCGTAAAAAGAGCATCATTGCTCACTTCTCATTTGGCATTTTCTCACGTCCGTTTTTGTCATCAGTGAATAGTATCGATGATTTATTGCTCTCGAACGAAGTTCCTAGCACTTATTGAAAATGTGTTTGTCTTTTTTAATGCAAATTTTTTGCCTGACTGTTTTGCGCTTTTCTTTTAGAACATTCATCGACTTCTCAAGTGAATTTCACGCTTTCTTTCTTCATTTTTGAGTGATCTCTATTGCTCTCACTCCGAAGTAAAGCTTGTAGCTAAAATAAAATTGATAGCAGCATAGCAACAGGGGCCTGATAGCCGAGTGTGCAGTGCTTTTGGCGATGGATCGGGAGGTCAATGGTGGAAATCCTGGCGTGGTTAACTTTTGTTGCACCCATAAAGAAAAAAATATCTAGGCTACAGCATTTTACCTCGCTTTATTAAATTGCCTCGCTTGTCGTTCGAGAGCAATTCTTCCGACATTAGTGTGTTCATGTTTTCAAAATGAAGCAGCAGGCACACAATTTTTCTCTTCTTATTGACCAAATATCGAATAAGATTAACAATCTGAATCTAAGAGTAGAGTTCAGGAGTTAGTTAAGCAATTAATTGTCTTAGAGATCCGGCAGAATTTTATTTTTTTGCAACATCAGCCACTTGGTTGAAAGGTTGAAAAAGCCGCTTATAATTTGTTCTACAGCT
The DNA here is from genome assembly GCF_964194025.1 of Convolutriloba macropyga. Taxonomy (NCBI): domain Eukaryota; kingdom Metazoa; phylum Xenacoelomorpha; order Acoela; family Convolutidae; genus Convolutriloba; species Convolutriloba macropyga. The sequence goes on along the minus strand of NC_134473.1, from coordinate 13,454,213 downwards.
TCACACTGGTTCAAATTTAAAAAAAAACGTTAATAAGAGAAAACTAAAATTGATTGCCCACGCGTTGAAAACAGGTTGTGTTGTCTTAAGACTGAACTTCGGAATACGTTTTGAACCAAGCAACTTTTTCCCTCCTTGTGAATATTGAACCCCTCTTTGTTGCTACTTATTGGGGTAGATGTGGTCTGTGTCGTGGACGAACTAGAAACTAACAGTTGGGCTCAAAAAAGACATCTTAGTGGACAAGCCGGTGAAATCAATTCAAGGATCCCCAGCCCTCCTTTTTGAAAACTGGGTGAGAAAGGGCCGAAATATACGAAAGCCCCTACAAACAAATTGAGCTCTCTGCCCAATAATGCAGTCTTTAAAGTCCAGTAAAATCAAGTTTTTCAAATCAATGTACTAAAAACTGAAAAATGAAGAAATACCACTTGAGAAATACGTCAAGCAATGGTCAATCGTTCAAAAGTTACCCTGGAAGTCTGCGCCAGGGTATTGAAAATTTATTCAAAGTTGCCCAAGTGATGATTCTCTGCATACAGGACTCGCTCAAAATATGTAAGACCTCTCCGTTCATGACTGCTTCGAAGTTCCAATCAGGCACAAATTCTTTTTACCCGACACCTCAGATAAGCTCTATGAGATTCAAGTTCTTGAGCATAACAATGTCAATACAAAGCACAGTATGTCGGTTGGGGGACACAGCAAGATACCTGGAATAATCCTATCTCAATTTGTGCATTCTTGCTTCACTGAGCAACTTCGTAAGACGAGCCGGATTCCTAAAAATTGATTACCTGTACTCGCATTCCGCTGGCAGGAAGTTGATCGAAGAGTACCTGGATAAGCTAAATACATCCGACAAGCTATATAAAGGAGTTACTGGACCTAGAAGACACATGGGCTTCACACATTTCTACAGTACGTTTTATTGCATTAAAGCATTGCATTAAATGATCACAGTTGCGCACTGACTTTCTGCAAAGATGCGAGAAAGAATCTCAAGACTTGAACAACTGGTAAATTGTTCGCACTGTCTAAATGTGTCTTAAGGTCTCAAAATAGAGGTGTCAAAATTATAAGCAGCAACAAAAAAATTGTTGGTTTGAGAGATGGAACAACAATGACTTTGGTGGTCCATGGGAAAAGTCAGCTTCACTGAATTAGGTTAATCGGAGCAATGATTGCAGGTGGAGTGCAGTCAAGTGACCATTAGTACCTTTTTCGTTTGCATTAACTTTTGGGCAAATCATCCAATCAGTCAACAATAAAAGTTGCCAAAACTGCGCCAAAAGACTTGGTATCAATGTCGACGTTGTAGCTAGGACGGAAAAAGAATTGAGTCTTACGCCGCAAGTCCTATGTGGGAGTTGGCCAAAATGCTCTTATTTTACAATTGGGAAAATGATAGGTTTGACCACCTTCTCGACTTCTAGAAATAGATAAATTAATTCATCAAATTAAACCACAGGGACTTGGAGCACTTGGATCTGAGCCTCAAGTTTGCAAAAAAACTAGTCTGGAAAACAGAAGCGCTGTTGTAACAGCTCAATCACGTTGATGCACTTTAGAGTTTCACGGTCTGTCAAAATAGTGTGTTCCCCTTAATACTCCTTCGAATAAACTTTTGCAAGTCTTGAAATCCTTTGATAACCTGCAAATGAATTCCTTTGAAAAAAATATCAATACCTTGTCGGGAGACTCATGGCTTCAAGAAAGCTTGCCTATCAGCCAGTCGGGATTAGGGGCAAGGAATTTTTGGTTCAAGTAAAAGCCCTGTATATTGGCTTTATAACGTCAGTTTCCTCTTTAGATTCTCAAATTGCTCAAGTCCAATAATAGATGAACAAGTCCACCTCGATCTATTTTCAAGCATCTAGCATCTCTACAAATATACTTTAACTAAACTAAGAAGCCAATGACGCAAAAACATTCGAGGACTTAGTCAGGCAAACACACGAAAGAGAAAGATCCTGCTTTTTTAACTTACTTCCACAAGCTGGAGCATGGCTTGCAGGACAACCTGTTGCTCAACGCTAATTGCAATGAACAAGGCATTTCTTTTGCAGAGCTCGCTGTAGAGTTTTTTGGTGGTCTGTCGCTGATTCCGAAAAAAACTCAAGGGATTGGCTTATTATCTGAAAGTTGGATTTATTTCTCGGAGGGACTATCATAACGTACAATAGATTTTCGCAACCATTGTCGACTGTTATAATCAAAGTGTTTGGCTCAATGATTTTATCTGACTGAGTTGGACCAGATTTAATTACTTGTCCATCAATAGAAGAGTCTGCATTGGTCCTCTTTAGATGAAACATTGATAAGTATGCGACAAATTGGTGCCTTTTTGTGGTGACGGCTTTTCAGTAACCGTATTTTTTAAATCACCCCACTAAAGGTTTAGGGAGTTGGGAAATATCCGCTGAGTTAAAGAGGAAAGTACATGAAAAAAACGATCCCCAAGACAAGATTCAAACTTTTTATTTGATCATGATCCTATTTGAAAACCGCAAAAAAACGATTTTTATTAACGACGCAATTTAAGAAAAATTATTTTTCTGTTTTCAATTTCTGAATGACGATTTTAAGGCATGCATTTTATTCTATTTGACATTCTTGACGTGAGCGACCCGTATGTTCACTCACTCCCATTATTTTTATCTATAGTGTAGACATTTCATTTTTTATGTGTACTCCTCTCTGTGTTTGTTAATAGAAGGAATACTTGACTCTGGTAAATCCTTGTAAAAAATAATTCAATTCGAACGATAAGTTTCCCATATACACAAGGTATTAAATGTGGCTGAAAACATAAAGAACTTGGTTTTTCCTTAAGGAAATAGAAATTTTTGTACGAGTTATTACAATTCAAGAGATTGAATCTGGGTTAGTCTTGCGTGACTTAAGAACACTCAGCTATGTCCTAAATATTTCGGACGAAGTTAACTAAGACTGTAATTTTTTCAGACTCAGAATAAGTCAATATTATTTCAGACTGAAATCTTTCTAAAAATATGCAATAAAATTGACAGAAAATGGTGAGTTCGAAATTTAATTACTAAAACCAATGCCTCACCTTTTCACCTTTTTTTAACCCCCTGTTATTAAACCCCGGTGACACCCTCTATCATTTCACCCCCAATTGTAATCCTTTATAAGCGTTTCTAATAGTATTGATATAAAATATATATTGGGTTTGTTTTTTGAACACTCAATAAGGGATACGCAGGGTTGAGGCAAAAAGTTTGGGGTTCAGAAGAGCTAAAAATCACCTGATTTTCAAGGCATCAAGTCTTACAACAAACTAATAGCATCTACAATTTCTTTACATTAGGTAAATGATTTAAATGATTTAATAAACAAGTTGTTTAGTCAAATGGTGATCAAAATAACGATTTGTTTGAGAGAGAGAGAGAGAGAGAGAGAGAGAGAGATGATAAATTCAACAGTAATACATGCAGATTAGTTTAAACATAAAGATGGTAAGTTAACTCAATGGCAACTTATAGCTAATACACATCTTGACTATCAAATATTTAAACATTATCGTGAGTTAAAAGTTGAAACAGCAAAGAAAGCAATTGTTCATTTCGAAATTATCTGTTTATGCCAAAAGTGCTAAAAAGCTATGAAGAATACTTGTACTACCGCCAACACTGAAACAAGATTTTTGCAAGAGATACAAACAAATTGATGAAGGCAAGCACATATTTACAATTTAGCTAACGATTTGAAACATTATAGGAGACATTTGATTAGTATAGCCCAAATTGATAGGCTGTACCATATTTCTTTATCACACTTCAATTTAGTAACCCAAATGGATGGGTTTTTACCTTTTTTTATCTTGACTCAATTTAGTGTACCAGATTAGTTTAGATATCAGATTATCAAATTGAAAATTGACATCACAGTTTTACTTCGGTTTCTGGTACCTTTTCAAAAGTTGGCGTCAAAACTGGTGTCATCATGGTGAAGTTACATAATCAAACAACAAAAGTTAGTAAACTTTATTTTTGTACGATGAAGGCCAGCAAGATGTCTTCAAGCTAAAGTATCGTCTGAACATAAGATTGGTTTCAATTTGCCCGTACAATCCAATGTAATTTGAGAAATTCTCCGAAAGCTCATTCAAATTGGGCAATTTAGAATGTTTACTCACTTGAAGCCGTAGACATACTTTTATTGGACAAACACAATTATACTAAACATATAGAAATTAGGAAAATTGAAAATTGTCACCGTTGTTTTAGGAGCACTTCAAAGAACATTTTAATTTTTCTCAACAAATGATCAAGCAACCAAAATTAGTGAAGTTGTCGAAACTGAGGCTGGTATGCAGTACATATATCTCATTAGGATGAGAGACTTTCTGGGAGACTTACTCTGTAAGCAGATGACTCATCTGTCTTTTGTTTTACTTTTTTCTCAGCTGATGTTTGTATAATATTTTCATTTTTTTTTGATAGATTTGAACAATACGAAATGCTTTATGAAGACGTTGAGAGGGCCCCGGACCAGCCAATATTCACCCAGTGTTGGGGAGGGGCATTTCTTAATTTAGTTTTCTTCATTGAAAAATAAGAAAATTAGGATGAGAGATCGGAATAGAAGATGCTTATTTTACCCAATGCTATTTAGGCAATGGCAACTTTAATTTACCCTATTATTAAAATTACAGCTATTTAGCGGACTATGCGATTAGATGGCCGGGGGACTTGATATGAAACTATCACAACCAAACATGGGATTATATTTGCATCTTAAGTATGTTAAAACATCCGTGTAATAGCGACTGCTAATTTGTAATCGGATAATTGAACGTAAAGATCAAATTGAATTGGGTAATTGGCATTGGTAAATTGTCATGTAACTTTTTTTTAACTATTTTAAACTTATAAGCCCCATTTTACAGGGAGATAACTAAGTTGAGCATTTGCCATTTTTGGGCATGCGTGTGAGCACGGACTGTCCATCATACTAGGCAGATCATACGTTTTATCTGACCCCTCTAGCCAGCTCAGCTCCTTTTTCGGACCTGCAGCATGACTTACTACAGACTTGATTTTTGGGCTGACTTCGTGGGGCGGGCAAAACTTTTTGCTCTCAAATGGGTTTTGGCACGTTTCGGACTTCTCGTTGGACCATAGTTGTACACAGAATAGATCTAACTGGTAATCGTACAGATTCAGGAAACGGATCTGAAAACCGACACATCCTTTGACTGTACCGTTTGTGGCTTTTATAACGTAAAGTTTGATGCAGAAGTGAACTTCTATGTCCAGCTGAAACAATACAAGAAAAACGATGTATAAATATTTAAAGCGAGATACTAACAATTTCTGGAAAGCTGTGGCGGCTGAGCCTCCTAACTTAACAGCCAAAATATATAGCGCTTCAAGGCCATTTCAAGCATTAAAGCTAGAATAGCATGACATGCGAAATTTAATGCTACATTCTATCGAAGTCATACTGATTTTTTCACTTTGTTCAACAATTATATTTAGTAATTGTTATTAGTACGCAATCGTCATGCATGAAGTTAAACTGAAACTGAAACTCGAACTACACTATTATTGTCACGTATTCAAGTGTTCACAATCACACAAACTGAGCTCAAATGGAGCAAGAGATACCCATTTCGTTAAGCCAGATTCGACGAATTTTGCGATTTTCATACCAATTCAGAGTGTGCGGGGCACCGTATAAGATTTCCCGACCTCCAAACATAGTGCATTCAGAGAATCTTACGACAAAGTGATCTACAACCAATCAGAGATGCAATTTTGACATGTACGGCAGTATAAATAGAGCTTGAAAAACAAACAAAAATCAATGAAACTCGTAAATTTTGTCTTACTATATCGACATGCAGTGCGTATTGAAGCACTTTTTCTTGAGCAGTTAATTACTTGTTATTGTATCTTGTTTCTGTAGATCATATTAGTGAATGTACAGTCTTAACTAAACTTTGACTTGTGGAAAGTAGAATTGACTTTGAAATTCGCAAATTTTCACATTGTTGAACGAAGTTCTAATAACACGAGTTACAGAGCAGAGTGTTCGTTCTTGTTTCATTCATTTATCAGTTACTTAGGCTAATTCTAGTTTCTTAATAAGTAAATCTGAGAATTTAGTTACGAAGTTATTCAAAACTTTGTATTTCGCCTTTGTATTAAGATTGGGTATAAAATATAAAATTCGGGCCCATCAATATAGTTCAAGTTATATTGATTGTCCTTATACTAAACAGTGGGCCTACCCTGCGTCCATAAGCACACAAGTTTTTTTGTTCCTAGCATTTGCAGCTGAGGAGATAAAAACTCCATAAATTTGAGACTATTTGATTTATTTGAATTTTTGAGTTATTTGATTAATTCAAGAAAAGTAATTTGTTATTCAGCAAAGCTGAACACGCAGTTATTGAGACCAGTAGAGTAACAAGTAATGCAACATTAATCTACAGTGTAGCGGGTAATACAGTTCACAAAAGTTAACTGCAAAAACACATTATCCAGACAGATTTAAAACCACTGTAGCGATCTGGGGGGTGTAAAAGTTTCCTTGACTTTGATAGGAGAGAAGCCGTTTCATTTGGTCTGCCGGCCCGGACATCGGAAGGCAAACTGCTGTCCAATTTGATGAAGAGAGTGCCTAAGGCATCCCCCAAAAAGAATCAAACAAATCAACAGCAACAGGCCAGTGAGGCGAACAGAAGAGTGCAACTCAATAAAGAAATTGAAGTGCGAATCCCGCTCAGATGAAATAAGCAAAAGCAAACAGCAACCAGGCAATTCAAGCACCACACGCAGAGAGGAGCTTCAATTAACAGCTGAAAGGTAAGGCAAGAAGTCCCAAGATTTAGTGGAAGAAGTTAACATTAAACGAAGGCTTGGCTACAAAATAATTGAAGATTCAGATCGACACAACAAACTTAAGGCCCTCTACCAACAGACTGTTCACCTTCTAGAGGAAGAAATACTCAAGCAACGGCAGCGTCGAAACAAGCTTGCACCCTATCCAACAAACTTCGTCGATGAACATCTAAAAGAAGCAGGTAAATGCAAAGCAAGCTGGGACTATCATTGGCTTACATATACAAGCAAAGGCACCCAACCAGCAAGGAATGCAGAGCTAAGCAAACGAACCTAAACATTGAACAACAACGAAAGCAGCAAAAACTACCCAACGGACAACCCAGTTGCTCATACTAGGCAGATCATACGTTTTATCTGACCCCTCTAGCCAGCTCAGCTCCTTTTTCGGACCTGCAGCATGACTTACTACAGACTTGATTTTTGGGCTGACTTCGTGGGGCGGGCAAAACTTTTTGCTCTCAAATGGGTTTTGGCACGTTTCGGACTTCTCGTTGGACCATAGTTGTACAGAATAGATCTAACTGGTAATCGTACAGATTCAGGAAACGGATCTGAAAACCGACACATCCTTTGACTGTACCGTTTGTGGCTTTTATAACGTAAAGTTTGATGCAGAAGTGAACTTCTATGTCCAGCTGAAACAATACAAGAAAAACGATGTATAAATATTTAAAGCGAGATACTAACAATTTCTGGAAAGCTGTGGCGGCTGAGCCTCCTAACTTAAGAGCCAAAATATATAGCGCTTCAAGGCCATTTCAAGCATTAAAGCTAGAATAGCATGACATGCGAAATTTAATGCTACATTCTATCGAAGTCATACTGATTTTTTCACTTTGTTCAACAATTATATTTAGTAATTGTTATTAGTACGCAATCGTCATGCATGAAGTTAAACTGAAACTGAAACTCGAACTACACTATTATTGTCACGTATTCAAGTGTTCACAATCACACAAACTGAGCTCAAATGGAGCAAGAGATACCCATTTCGATAAGCCAGATTCGACGAATTTTGCGATTTTCATACCAACTCAGAGTGTGCGGGGCACCGTATAAGATTTCCCGACCTCCAAACATAGTGCATTCAGAGAATCTTACAACAAAGTGATCTACAACCAATCAGAGATGCAATTTTAACATGTACGGCAGTATAAATAGAGCTTGAAAAACAAACAAAAATCAATGAAACTCGTAAATTTTGTCTTACTATATCGACATGCAGTGCGTATTGAAGCACTCTTTCTTGAGCGGTTAATTACTTGTTATTGTATCTTGTTTCTGTAGATCATATTAGTGAATGTACAGTCTTAAATAAACTTTGACTTGTGGAAAGTAGAATCGACTTTGAAATTCGAAAATTTTCACATTGTTGAACGAAGTTCTAATAGCATGAGTTACAGAGCAGAGTGTTCGTTCTTGTTTCATTCATTTATCAGTTACTTAGGCTAATTCTAGTTTCTTAATAAGTAAATCTGAGAATTTAGTTACGAAGTTATTCAAAACTTTGTATATCGCCTTTGTATTAAGATTGGGTATAAAACATAAAATTCGGGCCCATCAATATAGTTCAAGTTATATTGATTGTCCTTATACTAAACAGTGGGCCTACCTTGCGTCCAAAAGCACACAAGTTTTTTTGTTCCTAGCATTTGCAGCTGAGGAGATAAAAACTCCATAAATTTGAGACTATTTGGTTTATTTGAATTTTTGAGTTATTTGATTAATTCAAGAAAAGTAATTTGTTATTAAGCAAAGCTGAACACGCAGTTATTGAGACCAGTAGAGTAACAAGTAATGCATCAGTAATCTACAGTGTAGCAGGTAATACAGTGAGGCGAACAGAAGAGTGCAACTCAATAAAGAAATTGAAGTGCGAATCCCGCTCAGATGAAATAAGCAAAAGCAAACAGCAACCAGGCAATTCAAGCACAACACGCAGAGAGGAGCTTCAATTAACAGCTGAAAGGTAAGGCAAGAAGTCCCAAGACTTAGTGGAAGAAGTTAATATTAAACGAAGGCTTGGCTACAAAATAATTGAAGATTCAGATCGACACAACAAATTTAAGGCCCTCTACCAACAGACTGTTCACCTTCTAGAGGAAAAATACTCAAGCAACGGCAGCGTCGAAACAAGCTTGCACCCTATCCAACGAATTTCGTCGATGAACATCTAAAAGAAGCAAGTAAATGCAAAGCAAGCTGGGACTATCATTGGCTTACATATACAAGCAAAGGCACCCAACCAGCAAGGAATGCAGAGCTAAGCAAACGAACCTAAACATTGAACAACAACGAGAGCAGCAAAAACTACCCAACGGACAACCCAGTTGCTCAAACAGTGCAAAATGGAGCATTTAGCAAGTGGCCAGGAGACGGAGAATGTTTCGAAAACATCTTCAGCAAAGCAAAGGTGCGAGGAAAGGATGGAGAAATTCGATATGAATTACGAAACCAAGATGCGACTGGAACAAGCACGGTTCGAGCGAAGGAGGCTAGAGCTGGAAATACAAATAAAGGAACTGGAAACCAAGCACCAGCTACTGGAGGAAGAGCGTGAGCTAGAGCGCAAAGTAAACAACAGCATTAGAGAATGATGATGTTCGTTCCCAATCAACTAATGCTCGAGACAAATCACCCCTCAACTGGACCCCCAAGAAGAGAAATGTCTCAGACTGACCCAGTAGGATCGACAACCTTCTAACCCCAGATCGATCGAAAGCTCGCCTTGAAGCAACCCCTGAAGTGAAGAGACATAGTCACTTCTGACGATATCGCAGTTCACGAGACCGTTCCTCAAGTGTTGAAATTTAAAACGTTTCCCCCAGAGCTGGTCTACGATACAACACTGTATATTCAGGTAGCAGTAACCTACCAAAGCTGAAGCTGAACAACTTCGATGGAAATCCTCTCGAATGGCCCGAGTGGTCTAGTATGTGCACTGCTACAGTGGATTAACAACCAATACCGGGCTCAGAGAACATGGGCCATTTGAAGACTCTACTGACAGGCAAAACAAGGTTTGCAATCTCTGGAATGGCTATTCTGGACAGTTCTATGGTGCTGTATGGGCAATCTGGTGAAGAAATTTGGAAGGCCATATGTGACCATTGATGCACGACTGGACAGTCTCCGCAAAGCAAGTCAGGTGAAACCTCACAACTCAAAAACTCTGATCAGCTTCTCAGTTATTGTTTCGAATTTTGTGAATGTGCTCAAAGAGTACCAGCAGATTGGTGATCTGCAATCAAGCTCGACACTGTATATAGCAGAAGATAAACTACCTCAAGTTCTCAAAGAGAAGTGGTGGTTCTATGTTGATGATAAAGATGAAGACTAGCCTGATCTTATTATTTTTGAAAAATGGCTATCTAGGATAGCCTTCGTGGACGGAGGATTTTCAGCTTTCAAGGGAGAGCGAAGAGAAGACGACCGAAGAAGCGCAAATAGAGACAAGCGGTTCTCGAAAACATTGAACATCAGTGCTGGTTTGAACGTGAAAGAAACAAGCAAATGCAAAAATATCACTGACCGATAGCCGATGGCACTTATAAAATTTTGATCTGTCCCCTGTTCAAGATCCAGAGTGTGAATGATCGGTACGCAGCAGTGAGGAAACATGTTTATGTTACTGATGTCTATGCAAAAGACATGCAATCAAAGATTGTAAAGTCAATGCGTGCGGTATCAATGGATGCATCAAGAAGCACAATCGATTGCTACACTCAGAAAATCTAATGGGCAAGGGCAATCACGCAGTCAACGTACGTAACCGCAGCAACAATCAACCAGATTAACGAAGTTACGAGCTTTCTTAAGATAGTTCCTGTCTCAATACAGAGCGGTGGCAACAGGTTGAACTTATATGCTTTTCATAGAGGAACAACGGTTTCATTCATCGATCAAAGTGTGCAAGAGAAGTTACGAGCCCAAGGCACCGATGTGACGCTCAACGTAGCGGGCATAAACGGAATAAAGGATCTGAAGACAGAAAAGAGTCCTCTCAAAACAAAGGGAATATTTTCAAAGGTGCGTTCAATCGAAGCGTTTGTACACCCGTCAATCTCCTTAGGGAACATAAACTACAACTACAACCCAACAAAGGCTTCAACTTGATGGAAGTAGGCATCATCCTTGGTCAAGATGCTTATGAGCTACAACGCCCATTGTACTACAAGATAGGAACACGAAGTGAACCTTTCGTCGTTCTATCAGAGCTAGTTTGGGTAGTCAGTGGACCCATGACGGGCAAAGAAGACAAAATGTTTGTCATTTTGTCTTCACAGAAGATGTGACAGTGGCTTAGAATATCCAAACCTGTTGGGACATAGAAACCTACGCTTCGAATATCAAAGTTGTCAGTCAGTCAAAAAAGGAAAAGCAGGCACAAAGGATGCTAGAGAGTACGAGGAAATTCACAGGCGAGCAGTACCAGTGCGATTACTGTGGAGTGAGCTGGAGCCAAACCTACCGAACAACTACAGCTCAACCTTGGGTCAGCTTTACTAATTGGAGCGAAGATTCCAAAGGGATCCAAACCTGAAGAGTTTGTATCAGCAGTCAGTAGATACAGATGTAGAAAAAGATTCGTAATGGTATTGGACGGGTCCGAAGTGACATGCAACTTCGGGAAAGAATGGTATTTGCCACACCATCCAGTACTAAACCCGAACAAGCCCGGCAAAGTAAGACGTGTCTGCAAGGCTGCCTCAAATTCCAAAGAAGTATGCCTAAATGACAACCTACTAGCAGGACCTGATCTGCTACACGGGTTGATTGGAACAATCTTCCGATTCCGCGAAGGACCAATAGCCTTGACAGCTGACATCGAATCGATGTTTCTAAAAGTGAAGGTTCCCGAACAGGATAGAAGTTGCTTGATGTTGCTATGGCGTCCATGAACTAACGACCCTGTTCAAACATACGAACATCAGCTTCATGTTCTTTGAGCTACGGGTTCTCCAACTTGTGTGCAAATTATGCTCTTAAACGAGTGGGACAGGACAACGAAGAAGAGTATCCGATTGCAGCAAAGGCAATACAAAAAACTTTTACATGGACGATTTCATTCAATCGGTAGAAACCCCTGAAGAAGCAATTGAAGTGTTCAATCCACTACAACCTCTCTTCTCACAACATGGATTTGAATTGGAGAAGTGGATAAGCAAGAATGATGCAGTTACCAAAGCAATCCCAGAGAACTTGAAATACAAATGATTCAGCAATACGAAGCAAGTCGTAGTGGAACCCAATACGGAGGGAACAATAGTTCTAGGACTACAATGGACCGTTACTTATGATAATCTTCAAGTGTACAGAGGTACAAACAAAGAATTTCAAACACTTATAACTCAGAGGAAGATTCTGTCTCTGGTACCCTCAGTATTCGACCCGATCGGATTGTTTGCTCCGTTCAGTGTTCACTTGGGACGACTTCTGAAAGGCATCTGGATTAAGAGTGGACAACATTTGGATAGCGAAGTTGAGCCTGCTGAAAAAAATTCCTGAGATGGAAACAACAACTTCCAAGTGTAGATCAAACAAGCATCGATATCAGGTACTTCAACAGAGAGAGGAATAAAATCGAACTTCATGTGTTTGCCGACGCGTCTGAAGACGCAATGTGTACAGTGGCCTATCTACGTTCACAACCAAAAAAATACTCAGCTGACTTAGCATTTGTCATTAGAAAATGCAGAGTGGCGCCGATGAGGCATCTTTCAATACCGCGATTGGAATTTCAAGCGGCAGTGATGGCAGTGAGGTTGAAAGAACAAATAGTCAAAGAACATGAAATGAAGACAAATAGTTGCAGTTTTTGATCAGACTCAACTGCAGTATTGCAGTGGATACACAGTACCCATCATAAACAACAAGTGTTTGTGGCCAATCGAGTGGCTAAAATACTGGATACAACTGATGTTTCACAGTGGAAACATGTGAGCGGTGTCAACAACCCGGCAGACATTGGCACCAGAGCAATCAATATCGAAGAACTCAAGAAAAGTGAGTGGCTCACTGGGCTAGCCTGGTTGAACTGACCAGAAAGTGAATGGTCAGAGCAAGTGAACCTAATATTTGCCTCAGATGAAGAGAATATACCCTCATCAAGTCTTCATGATACGGGCTGAAGAAAAAAAGCTGTTAATCAGTGGGAACGATTCAGCAACTTCGTCAGACTAGTGAATACAGTGGCATACGTAGCGCGAGCATTGAGCAAACACAAACCAGCAACACTTGAAGTCAGCATTGAGGAGAGAAAAAGCAAAAGCAATCATCGTCAAGTTACAACAACGAGAGCAGTTTGAGGAAAAGATGAAATCTCTGAAAGTTTAAAACGAAATTCCAAAAAGCAGTAAAATCCTACAATTCGCACCATTCTTAGATGAAGAAGGACTTATTCGAGCCAAAGGCAGACTAGGCAAAATTCAATTGGACTTCAATGCGAAGTACCCAATATTGTTGCATTGAAAACATCATGTGGTTTAGTTATTCTTGCGAAACGAGCACAAGGACAATCAACACGAAGGCACTGAGCATGCAAGAAACATTGTTCAGCAGAAATGTGGATCCTAGGCGTAGAAAATGCCTTACGATCAACCAAGAACAAGTGTGTTACCTGCAGAAAAGGCAGAGCACAAACGATAGCACAAGTAATGGCCGATCTACCAGAAGAGAGGTTAGACGCTTCAACGGCTTTTACAAATGTTGGAGTTGACTACTTTGACCCATTCACTGTAAAGATTGGGCGAAGAAATGAAAATTGATGATGTTGTCTGTTCACTTTCCTAATTATGATAGCGATGCATATCGAAGTTGTACCCAAGTTGGACACAGACAGTTGTCTCAACGCAATTATGAGATTTATTGCACGAAGAGGCAAACCGAGCACAATCCTCAGTGACAACGGGACAAACTTTGTTGGAGCTGAAAAAGACTTTGCAGGGTGCGTTGCGGAATGGAAGAAATAAGGGATCGAAGAACATCTCAATCAAGGAGGAATCAGATGGAAGTTCATTCCACACGCAGCACATCCCTTTGGAGGAGTATGGGAGCGGTTGGTGAGAAGTTGCAAGAAAGTAACGTATAAAGTGTTGGGTAACAGACCAGTCACAGAGGACGTTCTTTCAACTACGATGTGTTTTGTTGAGCAGACGTTGAACGCAAGACAGTTGACTCCAGTGAGCTCACATGTTAATAACTTGGAAGCATCGACACCCAATCACTTCTTGCTTGGCAACAAGAATGTTTGCTTACCATACCTGCCATGCGCATTTCTGGATCATAGAAAGCGCTTTTGACAAATTCAAGCCTTTTCAAATCTGATTGGGACGGATTTCGTAAAGCATATCTGACAACTCTGAACAATCGGCAAAAATGGCGATCTACGTTGAACGAAACAATTGAAGAAAGCGATCCCGTTTGGTTGATCGAAGGCAGAAATAAAAGAGAATATTACAATCTAGGTCGGGTTAAGGAGACCCTCGATGGGTCTCACGGTGTGATTCGACCAGCGATAGTTCGAACAAACGACGGAGTGTACAGGAGACAAGTAGTTAAGCTCGCCACAATAGTACCTGGAAAAGATGTTTTCGCAATAGAAAACAGTAACGGCGATATGGCGGCTGAGCTTACTAACTTAACAGCCAAATTGAATAGCGCTTCAAGGCCATTTCAAGCATTAAAGCTAGAATAACAAGACATGCGATATTTAATGCTACATTCTATCGAAGCCATACGGCTTTGTTCACTTTGTTCAACATTTATATTTAGTAACTATTATTAGTTGGCAATCGTCCAACATGAAGTTAAACTGAAACTGAAACTCGAACTACACTATTATTGCCGCGTATTAAAGTTTTCACAATCACACAATTTGAGCTCAAATGGAGCAAGAGTTTCGGAAAGCCAGATTCGGTGAATTTTGCGGTTTTCATACCAATTCAGAGAGTGCGGGGCACCGCATAAGGTATTCCGAACCCCAAACTGAGCGCATTCAGAGAATCTTACGACATAGTGATCTACAACTAATCAGAAATGCAATTTTGACATGTACGGCAGTGTAAATAGAGCTTGAAAAACTACCAAAAATCATCGAAACTCGTAGTTGTGTCTTGTTAAATTGACATACAGTGCGTTTTGAAGCACTCTTTCTTGAGAGGTAGTTTACTTGTTATCGTGTGTTCTTTCTGTAGATCATATTAAAGATTGTACAATCTTAACTTAATTTTGACTTGCGGAAAGTAGAATTGACTTTGAAATTCTCAAATTTTCACATTGTGGAACGAAGTTCTAATAACTTGAGTTATAGAGCAGATAGTCTTCGTTCTCGTTTCATTCATTTACCAGTTACTTAGGCTGATTCCAGTTTCTTGATTAGTACATCTGAGAACTTTGTGACAAGGTTATGGAAAACATTGTATTTCGCCCATTGTATTAAGATTGGGTATAAAATTTAAAATCCGGAAATCCTGGTCCATCAATATAATTCAAGTTTAAACAGTGGACCTAAACAGCGTCCATAAGCACAAATAATATTTTGTTCCTGGCATTTGCAGTTTAGGAGATACCATAACAAATCCATATTTTTGCGACCAATTGGTTATTTGAAATTTGGAGTTATTTGATTATTTCAAGAAAAGTAAAACGTTATTCAGCAAAGCTGAACAAGTATTTTCTAAGGCCAATAGAGTAACAATTAGTGCAACGGTAATCTACAGTATAGCGGATAATACAGTTCACAAAAATTAACTGCAAAAACACAATATCCCGACAGATTTGAAATCGCTGAAACGAACGGGGCGGTGTTAAGTTATCCCTGACACTGATAGATGAGCAGCCGTTACAAAAGCAATGTTTATCATACAGATCAAATTTGTTGAACTGCGCCCAGATTACAAATTTTTTTGTCATAATTAGCGCTCCTTTAACCAGAACGTTATTACAGTCCTAAAGCGTTCCTCATAAAACAACCAGGAGGATCACTCATGCGGATCTGTACATAAATCATGGTTTTTCTAACTACAAAAGATTATGTTGTAAAATATTTATTGACTTTTTTTGCAGAACAACGTTGTTTGTGAACCAGGTAGATCTTGATCTCTGTTGGATTTTTGACTATTTAAATAAAAAAACAGCGAGGCATTTTTATCAGTAAGTTGTCCATTTTTATTGGGGGTTAGAATATTCAGTGTTGTACAAAAAAAATTAACTCCGTATGGGTCATTTATGGTCTCTATCATACAAAACCAAAATTAAGATCAATCTTCTTTTTAAAGTGTTATCGGAGCATCATCTGATTAGTTTTTTTCATCACCACAACTACCATAAATCGAAAATGTGATAAAATTGGAAAAAATTACGTCGTCCAATAGTTCTTAACGTTATTGCAAAAAGTTTTACAAGCGATATTCTCAGAAATTTCTGGAACGCAATGTTTATCATAGAGATGATATTTGTTGAAATGAACCCAGCTCACTTAATTTTTGTCATGATAAGCGCTCTTTTTGGCCATAATATTATGAGTCCTAAGGTGATCTTCATAAAGAGACAAGGAGGGTTGGTAACGCGCATCTGCACATAAAGTTCCAAACCAAGTTAGGAAACATTCTATAATCATATGTAAAACTGTCAATCGGACTAGGAACAAATACCTTTAAAGATTTATCCACATTGTCTTCGATTCTTTTCCGCTCATTAAAAAATGGTTGTTTGTCATACTCATATCATGGACAGCAACAAATAAACGCACAGTGTTTCTTATATTATTTTAAGAAACCAAGCAAAGCAATTAGCGACCACTATTTGAAGTGAAATAGTTTTGCAAAAAGTTTCCAGAGTCAGCAATCAAACTGAGAAAAATGAGCGTACAATGTTGGATTATATTTTTTGGTGAGTCCAAAAACTGGGTTTAACTTATTAGTTTTTTATTTGAGTAAAAAATTGTACTAATACTAGCCTTTAAGATCCATTTCAAAACAATCTTGAAGTAATTTTAACAAAAATGTGTAACTCTGTTGCCAAAAAGTCAAGTACTCCATTCCGCAAAAAATAATGTCTGTTTCATTCAATTTTACGAAAATTAAAACTTTGAGAGTAAGGATTCATTAGGCTGCCAAGTAGTGATATCAACTTTTTCCTGAAAATTTGAGAAAGAGTATAGTAATTGATTTTGAACAATTTTTTTTGTGGGACTGGTCATGGCAGCACCATTAAAAAACTGCATTGAGTAAGTTTGTGTGATAATTAAATGAACGAAGATTATAAAAATCTAGTTTCAATAATCATGGTTGTAACTTTGAGAGATTGTTTCGTATAATTTGGGTTTTTTGCAGCACAATGTTATTTTTGAACCAGGTAGATTATGATCTCGTTTGGATTTTAGGCCTTTTAATTTAATAAAACAGCAAAGCAGTTTTATCACTAACTTCTCCATTCTTATTGAGTCATTGTTGTACAAACAAAATTATCATCGTCTGGGTAATTTAAGTTCTCTATCGTACAAAATCAAATTTAAGATCAATTTTTTCAAAATGTGATCGGAGCATCATCTGATAGTTTTTTTACATCGTCACAACTAAAATATTTTGAAAATGTGATGGACTCTGAACAAAAATATATATCGTCCAATAGTTCTTATCGCTATTGCAATAAATTTTTCAAGCGATATTCTCAGAGATTCCGGGAACGTTATGTTTATCATTGTTTCTTATATTAATTTTAGAAAGTAGGCAAAGCAATTATCAAACATTAAAGTTTTGAGAGTAAGGATTCAATAGGCCGCCAACTATTGGTATCAATTATTTCCTGAAGTTTCGAGAAAAGATATAATATTTGATCTTGAACAATTTTTTTGATGGGACTGGCCATTCAGCACCATTAAAAAAACTGCATTGAATTCGATCGTGTGATAATTAAAAGAACGGAGATTTTAAAAAGTCTCGTCTCAATAAGCATGTTTGTAACTACGAAAGATTATATCGTAAAATATGAGTTTTTTGTAGCACGTTGTTCTTTGTGAACCAGGGAGTTTACGATTTCTGTTGGATTTTTGGCCTTCTAAACAAATAAAACAGTGGGGCATTTTTATCACTAAGTTGTCAATTCCTATTGAGGGTAAGAATTGTCAGTGTTGTAACGAACAAAATTTCTTATATTAATTTCAGAAACTAAGCAAAGCAATTAGCGACCACAACCTAATTTGAATTAATTGAGCAAAATGTTTCCAGAGTCAGCATTCAAACTGGAAAAAAGAAGCGTACAATATTAGATAATATTTTTCAGTTAGTCAAAGAAACAGGGTTTAATTTATTAGTTTTTTATTAGAGTCGAAAATTCTTCTAATCCTAGCCTTTAGAATCCATTTCAAAACAATTTCAAACTATTTTAAACAAAAATGTGTAACTGTTTTGCCAAAAAATCAAATATTCCATTACGCAAAAATCAGTGTCTGCTTTTTTTAGTTTTACAAAATTTAAAATTTTGCGAATAAGGATTCAGTAGGCCACCAAGTAGTTATATCAACTTTTTTCTCACGTTTTGAGAAAGAATGGAGGAATTGATTTTAATAATTTTTTGTTGGTATTGGCCATGGCAGCACCAACCACTGAAAAACTGCTTTGAATTCAATCGTTTGTTAATTAAATGAGCGAAGACTTTTAGGAATCCTTATTCAATAAGCATGGATGTAACTTTGAAAGATTATATCGTAAAATTTATATTGGAGTTTGCAGCATATTGTTGTTTGTAAAACTGGTAGATCGTAATCTGTGTTGGAATTTTAAGCTTTAAAAAACAAATCAGCGACGCGTTTTTACAACTAAGCTGTCCTTTCTTATTGAGGGTTAGAATAGTCATTGTTGTAAAAACAAAATTAACTTCGTCTGGGTTATTTAAGATCTTTATGATAAAAATACAATGTTAAGACTGATTTTTTTAAAAATGTTATCGGAGCATCATTGAATAGGTTTTTTTCATTCTCACAACTACCATATCTTAAAAATGTGATAGACTCATAGGCAAAACTGTTCCTCAAAAATGTTCCTCATAAAGCAGCAAGGAGGATCGGTAACGCGCATCTGTACATAAAGTTCCTAACCAAGTTAGGTTACATTCTATAGTTATAAGTAAAACTGTCAATTTGTTTGTCATACCCCTATCATGGACAGCAACAAATAAACGCACAGTGTTTTCTATATTAATTTCAGAAACTAAGCAAAGCATTAAGCGAACACAATTTATTTTGACTTAGTTGTGCAAAGTTTCCAGAGTTAGCAATCAAATTAGAAAAAAGGAGCGAACAATTTTAGATGGTATTTTCCGACTATTAAAAGAAAACAGGTTCTAAGTGAATAATTTATTAATAGTGTGCAAAATTATGATAAACCCAGCCTTTAGAATCCTTTTTAAAACAATATTAAAGTATTTTAAACAAAAATTGTTAACTGTGTTGCCGAAAACTCAAATATTCCAATCAGCAAAAAACAGCGACCCTTTTTTTCAACCTTAAAATACTGAAAGTAAGGATTCAGTAAGCACCGACTAATGATATCAACTTTATTCTCTGGTTTTGTGATTGAATAGAGTAATTGATTTTGATCAAAATTTTTTTTGATGGGACTGGAATCATCATTAAAAAAACTGCATTGAAATTAATAATTTGATAATCAAATGAACAGACTTTAAAAATCTTGTTCTAATAGGCATGGTTTTGGCATTAAAGATTACGTTGCAGAATTTGTGTTGTTTTTTGCAGCACCTTTTTATTTGTGAACCAGGTGGATCGTAATCTATGTTGGATTTTAGGCCTTTTAATTAAAAAAATCAGCGAGGCCTTTTTATCACTAAGTTGTCCATTTTTATTGGGGTTAGAACAGTCAATGTTATACAAACAAGATCAATTTTGTCTGGGTAATTTAAACTCTATCATACAAATTCAAATTTAGGATCAATTTTCTTTTTAAAACTTTCTCAGAGCATCATTTGATATGTTTTTTTACATCATCAAATCTACCATAACTAGAAAACGTAATAGACTCTGAAAAAAATTATATGGTCCAATAGTTCTTAACGCTAATGCAATAATTTTTACAAGCGAGTTTTTTGGAACGCAATGCTTATCATACAGACCGAATTTGTTGAGTTGCATCCATCTTACTTTATTTTTTAATGATTAGCGTTCTTTTGGCCAAAATGTTGTGAGATTCCTAATGTGTTCCTCATAAAGCAACAAGGAGGATCGTTAATGATCTGTACTTTGAAGTTTCAAACTAACTTAGGTTACACTTTGTAAATACACACAAAAAATTAAGAATGGAGAAATAAGAAATATTTTTGGAGTTGTATCTAAGTAGTCTTCGATTAAATTCAGCTCGTTGAAAAATTGTTATTTGTCATACCCTTATCAAGGACCGCAACAAAAAAAATGCAAAGTATTTTTTAAATTAATTTCAGAAATTCAGCGAAGCAATTAGCGACAACAATTTAGTTTTAATTTGAATGTAATAGTTGTGGAAAAAGTGTCCAGAGTGAGCAACTGAACTAGAAAAAAGGAGCGTACAATGTTAGATAATATTTTCCGACTCGTCATGTCATGTTGAACTCAATAATTTATTAATAGTGTGCAAAATTCTACACGTAGCCTTTAGAATGTAGCCTTTAGAATCAATTTCAAAACAATTTTCAAGTATTTTAAACAAAAATTTGTAACTGTGTTGCCAAAAAGTCAAATATTTCATCCCGCAAAGAAAACTGTCCGATTCTTTCAATTTTACAAATATTAAAACTTTGAGCGTAAAATTTCAGTAGGCCACCAATTAGTGATTTCCATTTTTTCTCACGTTTTGAGCGAGAATAGAGTGAATGATTTTGATGGGACTGGCCATGGCAGCACTACAAAAAGAACTGCATTGAATTCAACCTTTTGATATTTAAATGAATGAAGACTTTTTTAAAAGTCTCGTTTCAGTAAGCATCAAATTGTTATTTGTGAACCAGGTATTTCCTGATCCATGTTGTATTTGTGGCATTTTAAAAAACAAATCAGCGAGGCGCTTTTATCACTACGTTGTTCATAAATAATGGGGGTTAGATTATTTAGTGTTGTACAAATAAAATTCATCTTGTCAGGGTTTTTTTTAAGGGCTTAGCTCTTAATTTTTGTTTTTAAAGTGAAAAATTCTACCGATCCTAGCCTTTAGAATCCAATTAAAAACAATTTGAAAAAAGTTGGAGCAAAATTATGTAACTGTGTTGCCGAAAAATCAAATATGCCTTTCCTCATAAATAGCGTCCGCTTTTTTTTCAATTTTAAAATATTGAGAATAAAGATTCAATAGGCCGCTGACTAGTGAGATCAACTTTATTCTCAGGTTTTTTGAAAGAATATAGTAATTGATTTTGAACAAAAATTTTTTTTTGATGAGACTGGCCCTGGGCATCATCATTAAAAAAAAATGCATTGAGCTTAATCATTTGATATTTAAATGAACAAAGATTTTAAAAATCCTGTTCCAATAAGCATGGCTGTAGCTTTGAAAGTTTATATCGCAAAATGTAATTTTTGCAGCACAATGTTACTTGTGAACCAGGTAGATCGTGATCTATGTTGTTTTTTGACGTTTTAAAAAAATAAATCAGCGAAGTGTTTTTACCACTACGTTGTTCATAATTACTGAGGTTTACATTATTCAGTGTTACAAAGAAAACAAAATCAAAGTTACACAAAATCAAAGTTAAGGTCAATTTTTTTTTAAGATTTAATCTGAGCATCTTCTGATGGGTTTTATTACACCACAACAACTACAGTAACTAGATACTGTGGTAGACCCAGAAAAATAGTATTTCGTCCAAAATATGTTAACGGTTGTCTCAGAGATTTTTGGAAAGCAGTGGTTATCATAGAGATAAAATGTGTTGAATTGCTCACAACTTATTCAATTTTTGTCATGATTAGCGCTGCTTTAGCCAAAATGTTATGACAGTCGTGATTTGTTCCTCATAAAAACAACAAGGAGGATCGGTAATGCTCATCTGGACATTCCTGTTCAACCCAACTTAGGTTGTATTTTGTAATCATACGTGAAACTGTCAATCGGACAAATAAGAAATATCTTTAGAGATATATCTACGTAGATTTCTATTCGATTCTGCTCATTTCAAAGTTGTTGTTTGTCATGCCCCTATTATGGACAGCAACAGAAATGGCAAAGTATTTTTTATATGAATTTCATAAGCTCAGCAAAGCAATAACGAACCGCAATTTAGTTTTAAGTTGAATTTAATAGTTGTGGAAAAGGTTTCCAGAGTGAGCAACTAACCTAGAAAAAAGGAGCGTACAATGTTAGATAGTATTTTCCGACTCGTCATGTCATGTTCAACCTAATAATTTATTATTATTGTGCAAAATTCTACTAAAACGTAGCCTTTAGAATAAATTTCAAAACAAGTATCAAGTAATTTAAACTAAAATTGGTAATTGTGCTGCCAAAAAATCAAATATTTCATCCCGCAAACAAAAGTGTCCGTTTCTTTCAGTTTTACAAATATTAAAACTTTGAGAAAAAAAATTCAGTAGGCCAACAGTTAGTGATATCCAATTTTTTCTCACGTTTTGAGCAAGAATAGAGTATATGATTTTGAACAATTTTTTCGATAGGACTGGCCATGGCAGCACCACTAAAAGAACTGCATTGAATTCAACCGTTTGATAATTAAATGAATGAAGACTTTTAAAAATCTCGTTTCAATAAGTATGTTTGTAACTTTCGAAAGATTATATCACAAAATGTGTTTTTTGCAGCACATTGTTATTTGTGAACCAGGTAGATCGTGATCCATCTTGTATTTTGACCGTTTGAAAAAACAAATCAGCGAGTCGTTTTTACCACTACGTTGTCCATAATTATTGGGGGTTAGATTATTCACCGTTGTACAAATAAAATTTATCTTTTCAGGGTTTTTTTAAGATCTCTGTCGTATAAATTCATAGTTAAGATCAATTTTCTTTTAAAATTTTTATCGGCGCATCATCAGATAGGTTTTTTTTTACATCACCCCAACTACCAAAACCAGAATATGTGATGGACTCTGAAACAAAAGTGGATATTCTTAGAGTTTTTTGGAACGCAATGCTTATCATACAGACCCAATTTGTTGAATTGCATCAATCTTACTTTTTTGTCATGATTAGCGCTCCTTTGGCCACAAAGTTTTTGCGGTCCTAATGTGTTCCTCATAAAGCAACAAGGAGGATCGGTAACGCGCATCTGTACATAAAGTTCCAAACCAAGTTAAGTTACATTTTACAATTATACATAAAACTGTCAATTTGTTTGTCATCCCCCTACCATGGACAGCAACAAATAAACGCATATTGTTTTCTATATTAATTTCAGAAACTAAGCAAAGCATTAAGCGAACACAATTTATTTTGACTTAGTTGTGCAAAGTTTCCAGAGTTAGCAATCAAATTAGAAAAAAGGAGCGAACAATTTTAGATGGTATTTTCCGACTATTAAAAGAAAACAGGTTCTAAGTGAATAATTTATTAATAGTGTGCAAAATTATGATAAACCCAGCCTTTAGAATCCTTTTTAAAACAATATTAAAGTATTTTAAACAAAAATTGTTAACTGTGTTGCCGAAAACTCAAATATTCCAATCAGCAAAAAACAGCGACCCTTTTTTTCAACCTTAAAATACTGAAAGTAAGGATTCAGTAAGCACCGACTAATGATATCAACTTTATTCTCTGGTTTTGTGATTGAATAGAGTAATTGATTTTGATCAAAATTTTTTTTGATGGGACTGGAATCATCATTAAAAAAACTGCATTGAAATTAATAATTTGATAATCAAATGAACAGACTTTAAAAATCTTGTTCTAATAGGCATGGTTTTGGCATTAAAGATTACGTTGCAGAATTTGTGTTGTTTTTTGCAGCACCTTTTTATTTGTGAACCAGGTAGATCGTAACCAATGTTGGATTTTAGGCCTTTCTTATTGAGGGTTAGAATAGTCATTGTTGTAAAAACAAAATTAACTTCGTCTGGGTTATTTAAGATCTTTATGATAAAAATACAATGTTAAGACTGATTTTTTTTAAAAATGTTATCGGAGCATCATTGGATAGGTTTTTTTCATTCTCACAACTACCATATCTTAAAAATGTGATAGACTCATAGGCAAAACTGTTCCTCAAAAATGTTCCTCATAAAGCAGCAAGGAGGATCGGTAACGCGCATCTGTACATAAAGTTCCAAACCAAGTTAGGTTACATTCTATAGTTATAAGTAAAACTGTCAATTTGTTTGTCAAACCCCTATCATGGACATAAGAAAATAAACGCATATTGTTTTCTATATTAATTTCAGAAACTAAGCAAAGCATTTAGCGACCACAATTTTGTTTGGAATTGATGTTCAAAAAGATTCCAGAGTTAGCAATTAAAATGGAAAAAAAAGAAGCGTACAATTTTAGATAATATTTTTTGGCTAGTAAAAAAACAGGGTTTAGCTCTTAAATTTTTTTATTAAAGTGAAAATTTCTAATGATCCTAGCCATTAGAATTTACTTCAAAACAATTTTTTTTTAAATTTGAAACAAAAAAATGTAACTGTGTTGCACGAGAAATATAATGTTCAATTCCTCAAAAAATGGCGTCAGTTTTTTTGTCAATTTCAAAATATCGAGAATAAAGATTCAGTAGACCGCCGACTAGTGATATCAACTTTATTCTCAGGTTTTCTGAAAGAATTTAGTAATTGATTTTGAACAACTGTTGACTGCATTGGCCCTGGCCTCATCATTAAAAAAACTGCATTGAGCTGAATCATTTGATAAATAAATGAACAATGACTTTTGAAAGTCTTGTTCTAATAGGCATGGCTTTGGCATTGAAAGATTATATCGCTGAATTTGTGTTTTTTTGCAGCACCTTTTTAATTGTAAACCAGGTGAATCGTAATCTCTGTTGTATTTTTGGCCTTTTAAAAAAAATCAGCGACGCCTTTTTATCACTAAGTTTTCGATTTTTATTGGGGGTTAGAATAGTCAGTGTTGTACAAACAAGATCAACTTTGTCTCGGTAATTTAATCTCTATCATACATTCAAACTAAGGATCAATTTTCTTTTTAAAATTTTTTCAGAGCATCATCTGATAGGTTTTTTTACATCAACAAAGCTACCATAACTAGAAAACATAATAGACTCTGAAAAAAATTTTATGGTCCAATAGTTCTTAACGCTGATAAGTTTTACAAGCGATATTCTTAGAGTTTTTTGGAACGCAATGCTTATCATAAAGACCCAATTTGTTGAATTGCATCAATCTTACTTTTTTTTCATGATTAGCGCTCCTTTGGCCACAATGTTATGACAGTCCTAATGTGTTCCTCACAAAGCAACAAGGAGGATCAGTAACTCGCTTCTGTACATAAAATTCCAAGCCAAGTAAAGTTATATTCTATAATTATACGTAAAACTGTCAATTTGTTTGTCATACCCCTATCATGGACATAAGAAAATAAACGCATATTGTTTTCTATATTAATTTCAGAAACTAAGCAAAGCATTTAGCGACCACAATTTTGTTTGGAATAGTTGTGCAAATAGTTTCCAGAGTTAGCAATTAAAATGGAAAAAAAGAAGCGTACAATTTTAGATATTTTTTGGCTAGTAAAAAAACAGGGTTTAGCTCATAAATTTTTTTTTTAAAGTGAAAATTTCTAATGATCCTAGCCTTTAGAATTTACTTCAAAACAATTTTTTTTAAAATTTGAAACAAAAAAATGTAACTGTGTTGCCGAAAAATCAAATGTTCAATTCCTCAAAAAATGGCGTCAGTTTTTTTGTCAATTTCAAAATATCGAGAATAAAGATTCAGTAGGCCGCCGACTAGTGATATCAACTTTATTCTCAGGTTTTCTGAAAGAATTTAGTAATTGATTTTGAACAAAAAACTGTTGACTGGATTTGCCCTGACGTCATCATTAAAAAAAACTGCATTGAGCTGAGTCATTTGATAAATAAATGAACAATGACTTTTGAAAATCTTGTTCTAATAGGCATGGCTTTGGCATTGAAAGATTATATCGCTGAATTTGTGTTTTTTTGCAGCACCTTTTTAATTGTGAACCAGGTGAATCGTAATCTCTGTTGAATTTTTGGCCTTTTAAAAAAAAACAGCGACGCCTTTTTATCACTAAGTTTTTGATTTTTATTGGGGGTTAGAATAGTCAGTGTTGTACAAACAAGATCAACTTTGTCTCGGTAATTTAATCTCTATCATACATTCAAACTAAGGATCAATTTTCTTTTTAAAATTTTTTCAGAGCATCATCTGATAGGTTTTTTTACATCAAAAAAACTACCATAACTAGAAAACATAATAGACTCTGAAAAAAATTTTATGGTCCAATAGTTCTTAACGCTGATAAGTTTTACAAGCGATATTCTTAGAGTTTTTTGGAACGCAATGCTTATCATACAGACCCAATTTGTTGAATTGCATCAATCTTACTTTTTTTTGTCATGATTAACGCTCCTTTGGCCACAATGTTATTGCGGTCCTAATGTGTTCCTCATAAAGCAAGAAGGAGGATCGGTAACGCGCATCTGTACATAAAATTCCAAACCAAGTTAAGTTACATTTTATAATTATACATAAAACTGTCAATTAGTTTGTCATCCCCCTACCATGGACAGCAACAAATAAACGCATATTGTTTTCTATATTAATTTCAGAAACTAAGCAAAGCATTTAGCGACCACAATTTTGTTTGGAATAGTTGTTCAAAAAGTTTCCAGAGTTAGCAATTAAAATGGAAAAAAAGAAGCGTACAATTTTAGATATTTTTTGGCTAGTAAAAAAAACAGGGTTTAGCTCATAAATTTTTTTTTAAAGTGAAAATTTCTAATGATCCTAGCCTTTAGAATTTACTTCAAAACAATTTTTTTTAAAATTTGAAACAAAAAAATGTAACTGTGTTGCCGAAAAATCAATTGTTCAATTCCTCAAAAAATGGCGTCAGTTTTTTTGTCAATTTCAAAATATCGAGAATAAAGATTCAGTAGGCCGCCGACTAGTGATATCAACTTTATTCTCAGGTTTTTTGAAAGAATTTAGTAATTGATTTTGAACAAAAAACTGTTGACTGGATTGGCCCTGGCGTCATCATTAAAAAAACTGCATTGAGCCGAATCATTTGATAAATAAATGAACAATGACTTTTGAAAATCTTATTCTAATAGGCATGGCTTTGGCATTGAAAGATTATATCGCTGAATTTGGGTTTTTTGCTGCACCTTTTTAATTGTGAACCAGGTGAATCGTAATCTCTGTTGAATTTTTGGCCTTTTAGAAAAAAATCAGCGACGCCTTTTTATCACTAAGTTTTTGATTTTTATTGGGGGTTAGAATAGTCAGTGTTGTACAAACAAGATCAACTTTGTCTCGGTAATTTAATCTCTATCATACATTCAAACTAAGGATCAATTTTCTTTTAAAAATTTTTTCAGAGCATCATCTGATAGGTTTTTTTACATCAAAAAAACTACCATAACTAGAAAACATAATAGACTCTGAAAAAAATTTTATGGTCCAATAGTTCTTAACGCTGATAAGTTTTACAAGCGATATTCTTAGAGTTTTTTGGAACGCAATGCTTATCATACAGACCCAATTTGTTGAATTGCATCAATCTTACTTTGTTTTTCATGATTAGCGCTCCTTTGGCCACAATGTTATGACAGTCCTAATGTGTTCCTCATAAAGCAACAAGGAGGATCAGTAACTCGCATCTGTACATAAAGTTCCAAGCCAAGTTAAGTTATATTCTATAATTATACGTAAAACTGTCAATTTGTTTGTCATACTCCTATCACGGATATAAGAAAATAAACGCATTTTGTTTTCTATTTTAATTTCAGAAACTAAGCAAAGCATTTAGCGACCACAATTTTGTTTGGAATAGTTGTTCCAAACGTTTCCAGAGTTAGCAATTAAACTGGAAAAAAAAGAAGCGTACAATTTTAGATAATATTTTTTGGCTAGTAAAAAAACAGGGTTTAGCTCATAAATTTTTTTATTAAAGTGAAAACTTCTAATGATCCTAGCCTTTAGAATTTACTTCAAAACAATTTTTTAAAAAATTTGAAACAAAAAATTGTAACTGTTGCCGAAAAATCAAATGTTCAATTCCTCAAAAAATGGCGTCCCATTTTTTGTCAATTTCAAAATAGAGAATAAAGATTCAGTAGACCGCCGACTAGTGATATCAACTTTATTCTCAGGTTTTCTGAAAGAATTTAGTAATTGATTTTGAACAAAAAACTGTTGACTGGATTGGCCCTGGCGTCATCATTAAAAAAACTGCATTGAGCTGAATCATTTGATAAATAAATGAACAATGACTTTTGAAAATCTTGTTCTAATAGGCATGGATTTGGCATTGAAAGATTATATCGCTGAATTTGTGTTTTTTTGCAGCACCTTTTTAATTGTGAACCAGGTAAATCGTAATCTGTGTTGAATTTTTGGCCTTTTAAAAAAATCAGCGACGCCTTTTTATCACTAAGTTTTCGATTTTTATTGAGGCTTAGAATAGTCAGTGTTCTACAAACAAGATCAACTTTGTCTCGGTAATTTAATCTCTATCATACATTCAAACTAAGGATCAATTTTCTTTCTAAAATTTTTTCAGAGCATCATCTGATAGGTTTTTTTACATCAACAAAACTACCATAACTAGAAAACATAATGAACTCTGAAAAAAATTTTATGGTCCAATAGTTTTTAACGCTGATAAGTTTCACAAGCGATATTCTTAGAGTTTTTTGGAACGCAATGCTTATCATACAGACCCAATTTGTTGAATTGCATCAATCTTACTTTGTTTTTCATGATTAGCGCTCCTTTGGCCACAATGTTATGACAGTCCTAATGTGTTCTTCATAAAGCAACAAGGAGGATCAGTAACTCGCATCTGTACATAAAGTTCCAAGCCAAGTTAAGTTATATTCTATAATTATACGTAAAACTGTCGATTTGTTTGTCATACCCCTATCATGGACATAAGAAATTAAACGCATTTTGTTTTCTATTTTAATTTCAGAAACTACGCAAAGCATTTAGCGACCACAATTTTGTTTGGAATAGTTGTTCAAAACGTTTCCAGAGTTAGCAATTAAACTGGAAAAAAAAGAAGCGTACAATTTTAGATAATATTTTTTGGCTAGTAAAAAAACAGGGTTTAGCTCATAATTTTTTTTTTAAAGTGAAAACTTCTAATGATCCTAGCCTTTAGAATTTACTGCAAAACAAATTTTTTAAAAAATTTGAAACAAAAAATTGTAACTGTTGCCGAAAAATCAAATGTTCAATTCCTCAAAAAATGGCGTCCGTTTTTTTGTCAATTTCAAAATATCGAGAATAAAGATTCAGTAGACCGCCGACTAGTGATATCAACTTTATTCTCAGGTTTTCTGAAAGAATTTAGTAATTGATTTTGAACAAAAAACTGTTGACTGGATTGGCCCTGACGTCATCATTAAAAAAAACTGCATTGAGCTGAGTCATTTGATAAATAAATGAACAATGACTTTTGAAAATCTTGTTCTAATAGGCATGGCTTTGGCATTGAAAGATTATATCGCTGAATTTGTGTTTTTTTGCAGCACCTTTTTAATTGTGAACCAGGTGAATCGTAATCTCTGTTGAATTTTTGGCCTTTTAAAAAAAAAACAGCGACGCCTTTTTATCACTAAGTTTTTGATTTTTATTGGGGGTTAGAATAGTCAGTGTTGTACAAACAAGATCAACTTTGTCTCGGTAATTTAATCTCTATCATACATTCAAACTAAGGATCAATTTTCTTTTTAAAATTTTTTCAGAGCATCATCTGATAGGTTTTTTTACATCAAAAAAACTACCATAACTAGAAAACATAATAGACTCTGAAAAAAATTTTATGGTCCAATAGTTCTTAACGCTGATAAGTTTTACAAGCGATATTCTTAGAGTTTTTTGGAACGCAATGCTTATCATACAGACCCAATTTGTTGAATTGCATCAATCTTACTTTGTTTTTCATGATTAGCGCTCCTTTGGCCACAATGTTATGACAGTCCTAATGTGTTCTTCATAAAGCAACAAGGAGGATCAGTAACTCGCATCTGTACATAAAGTTCCAAGCCAAGTTAAGTTATATTCTATAATTATACGTAAAACTGTCGATTTGTTTGTCATACCCCTATCATGGACATAAGAAAATAAACGCATTTTGTTTTCTATTTTAATTTCAGAAACTAAGCAAAGCATTTAGCGACCACAATTTTGTTTGGAATAGTTGTTCAAAACGTTTCCAGAGTTAGCAATTAAACTGGAAAAAAAAGAAGCGTACAATTTTAGATAATATTTTTTGGCTAGTAAAAAAACAGGGTTTAGCTCTTAAATTTTTTTATTAAAGTGAAAATTTCTAATGATCCTAGCCATTAGAATTTACTTCAAAACAATTTTTTTTAAAATTTGAAACAAAAAAATGTAACTGTGTTGCCGAAAAATCAAATGTTCAATTCCTCAAAAAATGGCGTCAGTTATTTTGTCAATTTCAAAATATCGAGAATAAAGATTCAGTAGGCCGCCGACTAGTGATATCAACTTTATTCTCAGGTTTTCTGAAAGAAGTTAGTAATTGATTTTGAACAAAAAACTGTTGACTGGATTGGCCCTGGCGTCATCATTAAAAAACTGCATTGAGCTGAGTCATTTGATAAATAAATGAACAATGACTTTTGAAAATCTCGTTCTAATAGGCATGGCTTTGGCATTGAAAGATTATATCGCTGAATTTGTGTTTTTTTTGCAGCACCTTTTTAATTGTGAACCAGGTGAATCGTAATCTCTGTTGAATTTCTGGCCTTTTAAAAAAAATCAGCGACGCCTTTTTATCACTAAGTTTTCGATTTTTATTGGGGGTTAGAATAGTCAGTGTTGTACAAACAAGATCAACTTTGTCTCGGTAATTTAATCGCTATCATACATTTAAACTAAGGATCAATTTTCTTTTTAAAATTTTTTCAGAGCATCATCTGATAGGTTTTTTTACATCAACAAAACTACCATAACTAGAAAACATAATGGACTCTGAAAAAAATTTTATGGTCCAATAGTTCTTAACGCTGATAAGTTTTACAAGCGATATTCTTAGAGTTTTTTGGAACGCAATGCTTATCATAGAGACCCAATTTGTTGAATTGCATCAATCTTACTTTTTTTTCATGATTAGCGCTCCTTTGGCCACAATGTTATGACAGTCCTAATGGGTTCCTCATAAAGCAACAAGGAGGATCAGTAACTCGCATCTGTACATAAAGTTCCAAGCCAAGTTAAGTTATATTCTATAATTATACGTAAAACTGTCAATTTGTTTGTCATACCCCTATCATGGACATAAGAAAATCAACGCATATTGTTTTCTATATTCATTTCACAAACTAAGCAAAGCATTTAGCGATCACAATTTTGTTTGGAATAGTTGTTCAAAAAGTTTCCAGAGTTAGCAATTAAAATGGAAAAAAAAGAAGCGTACAATTTTAGATAATATTTTTTGGCTAGTAAAAAAACAGGGTTTAGCTCATAAATTTTTTTATTAAAGTGAAAACTTCTAATGATCCTAGCCTTTAGAATTTACTTCAAAACAATTTTTTTTAAAATTTGAAACAAAAAAATGTAACTGTGTTGCCGAAAAATCAAATGTTCAATTCCTCAAAAAATGGCGTCAGTTTTTTTGTCAATTTCAAAATATCGAGAATAGAGATTCAGTAGGCCGCCGACTAGTGATATCAACTTTATTCTCAGGTTTTCTGAAAAAATTTAGTAATTGATTTTGAACAAAAAACTTTTGACTGGATTGGCCCTGGCGTCATCATTAAAAAAACTGCATTGAGCTGAATCATTTGATAAATAAATGAACAATGACTTTTGAAAATCTTGTTCTAATAGGCATGGCTTTGGCAATGAAAGATTTTATCGCTAATTTGTGTTTTTTTTGCAGCACCTTTTTAATTGTGAACCAGGTGAATCGTAATCTCTGTTGAATTTCTGGCCTTTTAAAAAAAATCAGCGACGCCTTTTTATCACTAAGTTTTTGTTTTTTATTGGGGGTTAGAATAGTCAGTGTTGTACAAACAAGATCAACTTTGTCTCGGTAATTTAATCTCTATCATACATTCAAACTAAGGATCAATTTTCTTTTTAAAATTTTTTCAGAGCATCATCTGATAGGTTTTTTTACATCAACAAAACTTCCATAACTAGAAAACATAATGGACTCTGAAAAAAATTTTATGGTCCAATAGTTCTTCACGCTGATAAGTTTTACAAGCGATATTCTTAAAGTTTTTTGGAACGCAATGCTTATCATACAGACCCAATTTGTTGAATTGCATCAATCTTACTTTTTTTTAATGATTAGCGCTCCTTTGGCCACAATGTTATGACAGTCCTAATGGGTTCCTCATAAAGCAACAAGGAGGATCAGTAACTCGCATCTGTACATAAAGTTCCAAGCCAAGTTAAGTTATATTCTATAATTATACGTAAAACTGTCATTTTGTTTGTCATACCCCTATCATGGACATAAGAAAATCAACGCATATTGTTTTCTATATTCATTTCACAAACTAAGCAAAGCATTTAGCGACCACAATTTTGTTTGGAATAGTTGTTCAAAAAGTTTCCAGAGTTAGCAATTAAAATGGAAAAAAAGAAGCGTACAATTTTAGATAATGTTTTTTGGCTAGTAAAAAAACAGGGTTTAGCTCATAAATTTTTTTATTAAAGTGAAGATTTCTAATGATCCTAGCCTTTAGAATTTACTTCAAAACAATTTTTTTTTAAAATTTGAAACAAAAAAATGTAACTGTGTTGCCGAAAAATCAAATGTTCAATTCCTCAAAAAATGGCGTCAGTTTTTTGTCAATTTCAAAATATCGAGAATAGAGATTCAGTAGGCCGCCGACTAGTGATATCAACTTTATTCTCAGGTTTTCTGAAAGAATTTAGTAATTGATTTTGAACAAAAAACTGTTGACTGGATAGGCCCTGGCGTCATCATTAAAAAAACTGCATTGAGCTGAATCATTTGATAAATAAATGAACAATGACTTTTGAAAATCTTGTTCTAATAGGCATAGCTTTGGCAATGAAAGATTATATCGCTGAATTTGTGTTTTTTTTGCAGCACCTTTTTAATTGTGAACCAGGTGAATCGTAATCTCTGTTGAATTTTTGGCCTTTAAAAAAATCAGCGAGCGACGCCTTTTTATCACTAAGTTTTTGATTTTTATTGGGGGTTAGAATAGTCAGTGTTGTACAAACAAGATCAACTTGGTCTCGGTAATTTAATCTCTATCATACATTCAAACTAAGGATCAATTTTCTTTTTAAAATTTTTTCAGAGCATCATCTGATAGGTTTTTTTTACATCAACAAAACTACCATAACTAGAAAACATAATAGACTCTGAAAAAAATTTTATGGTCCAATAGTTCTTAACGCTGATAAGTTTTACAAGCGATATTCTTAGAGTTTTTTGGAACGCAATGCTTATCATACAGACCCAATTTGTTGAATTGCATCAATCTTACTTTTTTTCATGATTAGCGCTCCTTTGGCCACAATGTTATGACAGTCCTAATGTGTTCTTCATAAAGCAACAAGGAGGATCAGTAACTCACATCTGTACATAAAGCTCCAAGCCAAGTTAAGTTATATTCTATAATTATACGTAAAACTGTCAATTTGTTTGTCATACCCCTATCATGGACATAAGAAAATAAACGCATATTGTTTTCTATATTAATTTCAGAAACTAAGCAAAGCATTTAGCGACCGAAATTTTGTTTGGAATAGTTGTTCAAAAAGTTTCCAGAGTTAGCAATTAAACTGGAAAAAAAAGAAACGTACAATTTTAGATAATATTTTTTGGCTAGTAAAAAACAGGGTTTAGCTCATAAATTTTTTTATTAAAATGAAAATTTCTAATGATCCTAGCCTTTAGAATTTACTTCAAAACAATTTGTTTTAAAATTTGAAACAAAAAAATGTAACTGTGTTGCCGAAAAATCAAATGTTCAATTCCTCAAAAAATGGCGTCCGGTTTTTTGTCAATTTCAAAATATCGAGAATAAAGATTCAGTAGGCCGCCGACTAGTGATATCAAGTTTTTTCTCAGGTTTTCTCAAAGAATTTAGTAATTGATTTTGAACCAAAAACTGTTGACTGGATTGGCCCTGGCGTCATCATTAAAAAAACTGCATTGAGCTGAATCATTTGATAAATAAATGAACAATGACTTTTGAAAATCTTGTTCTAATAGGCATGGCTTTGGCATTGAAATATTATATCGCTGAATTTGTGTTTTTTTGCAGCACCTTTTTAATTGTGAACCAGGTAAATCGTAATCTCGGTTGAATTTCTGGCCTTTTAAAAAAAATCAGCGACGCCTTTTTATCATTAAGTTTTCAATTTTTATTGGGGGTTAGAATAGTCAGTGTTGTACAAACAAGATCAACTTTGTCTCGGTAATTTAATCTCTATCATACATTCAAACTAAGGATCAATTTTCCTTTTAAAAATCTTTCAGAGCATCATCTGATAGGTTTTTTTACATCAACAAAACTACCATAACTAGAAAACATAATAGACTCTGAAAAAAATTATATGGTCCAATAGTTCTTAACGCTGATAAATTTTACAAGCGATATTATAAGAGTTTTTTGGAACACAATGCTTATCATACAGACCCAATTTGTTGAATTGCATCAATCTTACTTTTTTTGTCATGATTAGCGCTCCTTTGGCCACAATGTTATGACAGTCCTAATGTGTTCCTCATAAAGCAACAAGGAGGATCAGTAACTCGCATCTGTACATAAAGTTCCAAGCCAAGTTAAGTTATATTCTATAATTATACGTAAAACTGTCAATTTGTTTGTCATACCCCTATCATGGACAGCAACAAATAAACGCACATTGTTTTCTATATTAACTTCAGAAACTAAGCGAAGCATTTAGCGACCACAATTTTGTTTGAAATAATTGTTCAAAAAGTTTCCAAAGTTAGCAATTAAACTGGAAAAAGAAGAAGCGTGCAATTTTAGATAATCTTTTTTGGCTAGTAAAAAAAACAGGGTTTAGCTCATAAATTTTTTATTAGAGTGAAAAACTTTACCCATCCTAGCCTTTAGAATCTATTTCAAAACAATTTTTAAAAATTTCAAACAAAAGTATGTAATTTTGTTGCCGAAAAATCAAATATTCAATTCCTCCAAAAAAATGTCGTCCGTTTTTTTGTCAATATCAAAATATTGAGAATAAAGATTCAGAAGGCCACCGACTAGTGATATCAACTTTATTCTCAGGTTTTTGAAAGAATAGAGTAATTGATTTTGAACAAAAAATTTTTGACTCGATTGGCTTTGGCGTCATTATTAAAAAAAACTGCATTGAGCTGAATCATTTGATAATTAAATGAACAATATTTCTTAAAAACCTTGTTGTAATAGACATGGCTTTGGCATTGAAAGATATTATTGAAGAATTTGTGTTGTTTTTTGCAGCACTCTTCTTTTTATTTGTGAACCAGGTGGATCGTAATCTTTGTTGGATTTTTGGCCTTTTAAAAAAAATCAGCGAGGCCTTTTTATCACTAAGTTGTTCATTTTTATTGTGGGTTAGAATAGTCAGTGTTGTACAAACAAGATCAACTTTGTCTCGGTAATTTAGGCTCTATCATACAAATTCAAAGTTAGAATCAATTTTCTTTTTAAAATTTTTTCAGAGCATCATCTGATAGGTTTTTTTACATCACCAAAACTACCATAACTAGAAAACGTAATAGACTCTGAAAAAAATCATATGGTCCAATAGTTCTTAACGCTAATGCAATAATTTTTACAAGCGAGTTTTTTGGAACGCAATGCTTATCATACAGACCTAATTTGTTGAATTGCATCCATCTTACTTTTTTGTCATGATTAACGCTCCTTTGGCCACAATGTTATTGCGGTCCTAATGTGTTCCTCATAATGCAACAAGGAGGATCGGTAACGCGCATCTGTACATAAAGTTCCAAACCAAGTTAAGATACATTTTATAATTATACATAAAACTGTCAATTTGTTTGTCATCCCCCTACCATGGACAGCAACAAATAAACGCACATTGTTTTCTATATTATTTTCATAAACTAAGCAAAGCATATAGCGACCACAATTTTGTTTGAACTAGTTGTTCAAAAAGTTTCGAGAGTTGGCACATAAACTGGAAAAAAAAGAAGCGTACTTTTTTAGATAATATTTTTTGGCTATTAAAAAAAACAGTGTTTAGCTCATAAATTTTTTATAAAAGTGAAAAATATTTTGCTGATCCTAGCTATTTAGAATCTATCTCAAAACAATTTTTGGAAATTTGAATCAAAAATAAGTAACTGTGTTGACGAAAAATCAAATATTCTATTCCTCAAAAAATGGCGTCCGTTTTTTTGTCAATTTCAACACATTGAGAATAAAGATTCAGTAGGCCGCCGACTAGTGATATCAACTTTATTCTCAGGTTTTATGAAGGAATAGAGTAATTAATTTTGAACAAATTTTTTTTTTGATGAGACTGGCCCTGGCATCATCATTAAAAAAACTGCATTGAGCTGAATCATTTGATAATTAAATGAACAAAAACTTTTAAAAAACTTGTTCCAATAAGCATGGCTGTAGCTTTGAAAGATTATATCGCAAAATGTGTTTTTTTGCAGCACATTGTTATTTGTGAACCAGGTTGATCGTGATCCATGTTGTATTTTGACCTTTTAAAAAAACAAATCAGCGAAGCGCTTTTACAACTACGTTGTCCTTAATTATATAGGGTTAGATTATTCAGTGTTACAAATAAAATTCGTACAAATAAAGTTAAGATCAATTTTCTTTCTAAAGTGTTATCGGAGCATCATCTGATAGGATCACATCTCCACAATTACCATAACTAGATATTGTGGTAGACTCTGAAAAATAATATATCGTCGAATATGTGCGTACGCTATTGCAACAAATTCTACAAGCGATTATCTCAGAGATTTCTGAAAAGCAATGTTTGATCGTACAGATCAAATTTGATAAATTGAATACAGCTTACTTATTTTTGTCAAGATTAGCGCTCCTTTAGCCAGAATGTTATGACAGTCCTAATGTATTCCTCATAAGACAATAAAGACGATTGGTATTGCGAATCTTTACATAAAGCTCCAACCCAGTTTTGGTTACAATTTATAATCATACGTAAAAACTGTCAATAGGACAAACAACGAATATCTTTAGAGATATATCTACGTAGTTTTCCATTCAGTTCCGCTCATTTCAAAACTGTTGTTGGTCATGAACCTATTATGGACAGCAACAGAAATTGCAAAGTGTTTATTTTATGAAAATCAGAAACTCAGCAATGCAATTAGCGACCACAATTCAGTTTTAAATTGGTTAAATAGTTGTGGAAAAGGTTTCCAGAGTCAGCGAACAATATTAGATGATTTTTTCCTACTAGTAAAAAAGGTTTTAATTCAATAAATTATTAATAGTGTGCAAAATTATAATAAACCTAGCCTTTTTCAAAACAATTATAAAGTGCTTGAACCAAAAATATGAAACTGTTGCCGAAAAATGAAATATTCCATTAATCAAAAAATGGCGTCCGTTTTTTTGTCGATTTCAAAATATTTAGAATAAAGATTCAGTGAGCCGCCGACTAGTGATATCAACTTTATTCTCATGTTTTGTGAAAGAAAAGAGTAATTGATTTTGAACAAAAAACTTTTGACTGGATTGGCCCTGTCATCATCATTAAAAAAACTGCATTGAGCTGATTATTTATGCTCACAAAGCTGGGGGGAGGGCAAAAAAGATCCGATCAGTTGACATGCACGTGTTTCTTGGAGTACTCCTAAACAAGCAAAGAGGCAGCCACGTGGACGTTGAGAGATCTTATCACACCGGCCTGGGGAATCTCCAAATGTGCAGAAGAGAAGGCGAGTAGGTCACCCAGAGGGTTAGAATGGTCAGTGTAGTACAAAAAAATTAATTTCATCTGGGTAATTTAAGTTCTCTATAATACAAGTTCAAAGTTAAGAACGAATTTCTTTTTGAACTGTTATCGGAGCATCATCTGATAGATTTTTATACATCCCCACAACTACCATAACTTGAAAATTACCATAGACCCTGAAAAGATTATATCGTCCAATAAATTTTAACGCTATTGCAATAAGTTTTACAAGCGATATTCTCAAAATTCTGTAATGCGATGTTCATCATACAGATCAAATTTGTTGAATTGCACACAGTTTATTTATTTTTGTCATGATTAGCGCTCATTTGGCCAAAATGTTTTGACAGTCCGAATGTGTTCCTCATAAAGCAACAAGGAGGATCGGTCACGCGCATCTGTACGTTATGTTCCAAACCAAGTTAAGCTAGATTCCATAATCATACGTAAAACTTTTAATCGGACAAATAACAAATATTTTTTAGAGTTGTATCTACGTAATTTTCAATTCTTTTCCGCTCAATTAAAAATTGTTGTTTGTCATACCCCTATCATGGACAGCAACAAATAAACGCACAGTGTTTTCTATATTAATTTCAGAAAATAAGCAAAGCATTTAGCGACCACAACTTTTTTTTAAATAGTTGTTCAAAAAGTTTCCAGAGTTAGCAATTAAACTGGAAAAAAGCGTACAATTTTAGATACTATTTTTTGGCTGGTAAACAAAACAGGGTTTAACTCTGTAAAAGTATTTGTAACAAAAATATGTAACTATGTTGTTGAAAAATCAAGTATTCCATTGCGCAGAAAACAGTGTCCGTTGCTTTCAATTTTACAAATATTAAATATTTGAGAGTAAGGATTCAGTAGGCCACCAACTAGTGATATCAACTTTCTTCTCAAGTTTTGTGAAAGAATAGATTAATTGATTTTGAACAAATTTGCTATGGGACTGGCCTTTGCATCATCATTAAAAAACTAATTGAGTTTAATCTTTTAAAAAATAAACAAACAAAGGCTCTTAAAAATCTTGTTCCAGTAAGCATGACTCTATTTGAAAGATTATATTGTAAAATATGTGTTGTTTTCTTGCAGCACATTGTTTTTTGTGAACCCGGTAGATCGTGATCTCTGTTGGATTTTTGGGCTTTAAAAAACACATCAGCGAGGCGTTTTTACCACTAAGTTGTCTATAATTATTGGGGGTTAGATTACTCAGTGTGTTACAGATAAAATTCATCTTGTCAGGGTAGTTTAAGATCTCTATCATACCAATTCAAAGTTAAAATCATTTGTCTTTTTAAGATGTTATCGGAGCATCATCTGATAGATTTATTACATCACCACAATTACTATAACTAGATACTGTGATAGACTTGAAAAATAGTATTTCGTCCAATATATGTTAACGGTATTGCAATAATTTTTACCCGTGATTTTCTGAGAGATTTGTGGAACTTAATGTGTATCATACATATCAAATTGGTTGAATTGCACCCAGCTTACTAAGTTTTTTAAGCTCTCCTTTAGCCAGAGAGTTATGATAGTGATCCTTATGTGATCTTCTTGAAATACATAGTTAGCCCTAATGTACTCCTCATGAATCACACTTGAAACACAGGTAATGCGCATCTGTACATAAAGTTCCAACCCAACTTAGGATACATTTTACAAACATACGTGAAACGGTCAATCGGACAAATAACATATACCTTTAGAGATATATCTGCGTAGTCTTCAAAGCATTTCTGCTCATTTCAAAGTTGTTGTTTGTCATAAAACTATTATGGATAGCAACAAAAACAGTTAGTTGCAAAGTATTTATATATTAATTTCAGAAACTCAACAAAGCAATTATCGACCCCAATCTAGATTTCAGTTGACATAAAGAGTTGTGGAAAAAATTTCCAGAGTCAGGAACTAATCTGGAAAAAAAAGAAGCGTACAGTTTTAGATCATATTTATGCGACTATTCGAAAAAAATTGTTAAACTCATTAATTTCTTAATAGTATACACAAATCTACTAAACCTAGCCTTTTGAAATCATTTTGAGACAATTTTAGTTTTTGAAACAAAAATAGATAGCTGTTATCAAAAAAATTGTGCATTCAATTCCACAAAAATAGTAACTTCAATTTTCTCAATTTTACAAACTTTAAAATATTCCATTGGGCCGCAAACTATTGGCAAAAACTATTTTCTATTTTTTAGAGAATATAGTAAACAATTTTTAAAAAAGTTTGTCAAAATTGGTCCAAAAAATGTATACCTACGTTCAACGCACTCTATAATGAAAATCTTAAAAGATTCTTTCTCTCAACAATTAGGTTCGCAGAAATCAATACTGAGAGT
Organism: Convolutriloba macropyga; assembly: GCF_964194025.1. Classification (NCBI taxonomy): domain Eukaryota; kingdom Metazoa; phylum Xenacoelomorpha; order Acoela; family Convolutidae; genus Convolutriloba; species Convolutriloba macropyga. The sequence continues at coordinate 13,413,890 of NC_134473.1, read as the reverse complement.
ATATTGCCTTTGCATTGATCCCACAGTTTGCTATAATAATAAACGATCCACTGTTAATCATAATAAATTGGTGGATGTTTTTGGTTGAAGTTCGTTCAAGAGAGAAATCAATGCAAATCATTCTTTTATTACTTGGTTTAAAGTCTCTTTTTTCAAGACAAAAAGAAATTCGCTTTTAGTCATTTCCGAATTTTTTTCTAGTTTTCTGCTATTTTATAGAAAAGCAGTTAAACAGAAATATAAACTAATCGTTGAATACTTTGAGTCACCTTCGTTCAAAAGTTCATTAAAAAACTTTCAGCGAATGGTAAGATAAGTGTTTTTCAACTACGGAGTTGTTAGTAAACGTTTAATAAAAATGATCTTATTCCAAATACAGAAACAAATTTTTTGGAGCAGCTTTTTATATTTTAACCTAGCCGTGTCGGATTCCCAATGCTTACAGTATAAAATTGATAAATATTTTAGAGTAACGTTGCAGTTAGTGCACTTTTTAAGAATTCTTGCCTTGATAAAATGTCTCCATAATGATTTTTGTTTTGTTTCTCCAAAGCCGAGTATAATAATCCAGAAACCAAACATACTTCTCTAGAAAAAGCACAAAAATTTAGCCAATCTGGTGGCGTGAAAAGTCACGAAATTTGAAAATTCTGGAGATTTTATACCTCAATTAAGGAAATGAAAAAACTTAAATTGTCTTTTCAGCGATGGATTCAGTTTTCAAGATCCTGGTCAAGATTACCTAATAAGCCTAATACCCAAGCATGAAATCAATTTTTTGGTTGGAACACTTAAGCAAATAATCACTAATGATGAGAATTAAAACTGGAAATATAATTGCGCAAAATTAACAGAAGATTGCGTCTAGACAGAAGTAGAAGAGAATATCACTAAAAATGAAAAAAATTTGGAAAATTTTCACAACGTTTGTGAAAAATGAAGCCTCAAAAAATCTTTTATTTTGTCCTCTCTTTTTGAAAATGATTGCATTGCTTTCTTATGGCACCAAACGAGTTTTATCATTCTAAAATACAAAAAGATACATTTTTATAGAAGAATGTGAGCCTACCACAGATGTTCCCCTTTTTATTCAACAAACGTCGAAAATTTAACAAACTACACACAGTTAAAGTTTTGTTTAATTATACTCAGTTGAAAAAACTATGGCAAAATTGATACTGCCCAAATGATGCACTGCTAAAACGCAAAGCAATTAATTAATGTTGATTTCTTGATTACCCAATAAGTGAAGAAGATGTTTGAAATCGTCATATCCGGCCTTGGTAATTTGAATCTGGGGAGGAAAATGGTGGTTAGGTTGCGAAGAAACCACTCATATGGCATCGTGTAGGTGATGGTACCAGTAATGGAGAATTCAACTTTCACTCCACTTTCTTCCGACAAATAAGCCATCTCAACACATAGCTTCTCATGTAGTCTGTAGTGATTTTCGTGTACTGAGAAACAGCACTGGCACATATTGTGCTCACACTTGCAATTTGCGTCTTCGAAACGAAATTGAGGCTGATATTTCTAAACATTTGATAGGAACAATATTGGGTTACGCAGCAATTACGATGAGTTTGGGTTCAAAAAATTTTAACTTTTAAGAATCGCAGATGGAAAATGAAATTAAGCATATACTGCTTTAAGTATATACCACTGTATGTTGAATATTGTTCAGACAAATTCTTTGACATCATGTTGTTCAGGGGAATGCATAAAGAAATTCTACTTTCCCACCCCTATTTACTTCACGCCTATATCATTTCATCCGCCAACTCCTCCCTTATTTTACCCCGATTTAAAATCTTTGATTGATTGTATGTATAACTTTTCAAAATTACCGATACAAAAGGTTTCCAGAAAGGTTGGGGGGGGGGATTTGTCACAACGACCAATGTACAAAAGCACTTTGTTTAAGGAGCGATCTTGAATTTATGAATTTTTAAGAATTACGAGACAGCTTCCATACCTTAAATTATCATTATTCCCTTATTTTCTGGAATTTGGTGACAAAGAACAAAAACACTGCATATTTATACCATTTGGTATAATCGTTCTTGTGTCGCCACATCCCACACTGCAAGACCCTTTTTACATGTATTAGATACGTTTTGTGGAATTAAAATGGTGAAATGAACCAATTTTGTAAAATGAGCCCACATTTTTTTGGTAGGGGCGCTGTCTCATAACGTTCATCCTAATGTTAATGCATTGATTTAAGCTGTTATTCGCAGTTGCTTTAAAATTAACACCAAACAGTTTAAGAAGTACTAAAATGATAAGATGTGACCTGACCTTTGTGATGTCGAATAACTGCCCAGCATTGACGCTCCCTAAACGGAAACAGATATTATAGTAACTATTTGATGTTTAGCTTCATTTTAGCACAAATAAACAGAAAACGGACATTTTGGCAAATAAAGTAGATGAAATGCTCCCTTTTTGCCTTTTTCCAAAGAAAACTTTTCCCCCAAATACCTAAAAATTCTTCTCAAAAATTTCATTTATTTGGAAAGGTCAGACTGTGCACTTTTAAAACTGTTTTCATAATACTGTGTCGCAAACAGAGTCGGCAATCGTTTCTTTTTCGTGCTGAGTTTCTGCCACGGCAAAAAAAGGCTTAGCAACTTACTTTCCATGCAAAACTCAGTTGTTTGAGAGGAGGCCGTCAGTGATCACAATTTGCAGCGAACTTTTGAAGACTAAGCAATGTAAAAACTGTCCAGTTATCAGCTATCTTCTAACCTGTCTCCTCTAATAACAATGGCATGAAAAGTTTTACATGAGAATGTTTTATGATCGTCCAAAAAGAGAAATATTAGATATATTCAAGACACAAAGTCAGAGAAGAACAAAGTCGGTTGTAGACGGTGTTAATTGCATTACCCAGTAGATGAACAGCTATAAAACATAGGACCTGGTTTGAATTTTTGGCAAAAGCGATTGGGATCATTTAATTCTCTGGGTTTAACTTTTTATCAAGTATCTATTGCATCCTTTATAGTCATATAATGACTATTGCGCTTTGGGCTGCTGCGGGAAAATTTTTTTTAATATGACGCCAAAAAGGCAATAAATTTTTCCCGCGCGACCTTTTGATGCCATTTTTTAGACTTAAAAACAAAAAAAATGGTTAATAATATACTTTAAACGAAATACTTATTTTGTTTGCTATATTTTCCCTCAAAATCCCTTTCACTTCACACCCATACAACTAAGGTTAACAATTACATTCTGACTACAGTTTGAACGCTTTCGGTCTATTTTGTGCTCGCAGTATGTATTTTTTTGTGTGAGTTAAGAATATTTATAATAAAATAGACCGCGAAAGCGTTCAAACTGTAGTCAGAATGTAATTCTTAACCTTTTTCAAATTAAATTTTTGGCCGATAATATGCACTGTGAATAGGTGCAAAATTTTCCAATAACAAGGCTGTTGAGCATAGGTTGAAGCAAATAATTATTGTTGTTGATTGCGGGAAGTTTTGTTGGTTCAATATTAGCGATAAAAAATAGCAAAATCAAATCTTTTTGGCAATTATTTTTTCTTTAAGTTCTTTATATACAATGAAATTTAATTCATATATTAAAACTAGACGTTTTAATAACTTTGGAAGACTGCTCAAGAAGGCGAATTTCCCCCCTAGTATCCTCTAAGTACAGCGCTAGTTGTTATCAGGAACATTTGAATATTTGATAGATTTTTGCACTGAAAAGTAAGTTATTATTAAATTATTAAAGGAATTATATTTCATTTTGTGGCAAAAGTTCTCATAAATGAGCATCTGAAATTGCTTTTTCAGTTATATATTAGAGCCAAATAAACAAAAGAAATCAACTGACGCTTGTTCCTAAGTTTTATCTTTTTTTAAAAAAATTTCTGCGCTATTTTTGCACGATTTCAAAATTCACTTTGTAGAATTGTTTTCAGAAAATTTTTTGAAACCAACTTCTGCTGAAGAGCAATTTTATAACAATTTTCAATGTTATGTTTTGCACCCAGTGCATCAACACTAAAAACTCCTTGATCTTTTTTTATTTTTAGTTTTCCAGAAGAAAATGTCTAACAAATCTTAGTTTTTATAAATTGATAATTAATGAAAACCAATTTTCTTCAAACAAAATTCTACCTGGAAAATAGAAAACAAATTGTTCAGACAAAAAACATAGCTTAACCTCATCCTTTTTGGCTCTTTCTCCAAAGATAATTTTATTAGTGAATCTGGCATTTCATCTCAAAAGTAGTTCATTTATCTAACAAGGTCCGGTTTCACACTGTTTTAAATTATTTTCCGTAACAATAAATAACAAAAAGAGTGGCAAATAGTTTGCTTTTTGTATCGAGTTTTCATTTCAGCAAAGAAAGTTTCATCACTTTAACTTCCAAGCTTGTAATAGACTTTTTAGAGTTTTAACAGTTCAATATAAGATATTGAGTTCCTAATGAAATTGGAGATGGCGCGAGTTTTCATAACGATGTGAGAATCCAAATATTTTCGGTTTTTATAGTGAGTTATCTTACTATTTCATATTCTATTTCCCTTCCTTTTAAATATTTTAATCATAATTTGAAATGTGCAATTTAATGGAATCGGCATTCTTTGTCAAAAAAATTAAGTAATGATTATTTTTACACGTCAAAAAATAATAAAGGGCAGAATTGAAAAATTTAGGGATTCTCTACTCTTTCAATTTTCTAATGTTCAAATAATTTGCGATAGAATGCTTAGAAAGTTCAGTATTGTCAATGAACAAAAATGCTAATGAAATGATAATAACTACTCGAAAATATATCATTATTTTAATGCATCTTTCTATAAGAAAATCAACTATTAAAAAAGATAACGACCATCAAATTTTTGTTTTGTTTTAGCATTTTTTTAGTAACCATTGCTAAAGTCACTCTTTTTCTACATCATTCTTGACACTATAAATGAAAATGAAGAGGCGGTCCTTTATCTGTTAGGTTCTTGAAATGGTTTTGAAATTTACGCATGAATAGTAGATAGTAAATTCAAACTGATTTTTATCTTTCTTCAGGCATTTTTGTTTGACTTTTTGTCAATTTTTGGTTTTGGATTATAACAGATTTTTCTAGAAAAATTGTAAAACTTTCGATTTCTTTAAAACAAAAACATGATTTTGTTAAAAGCAGCTGTTTTCCTGTGCCGGTAGAGATAACTGTTAAAGGTCCGCATACTGTCGTATTACACTCAGTGTCTTGTAAAAATTAGGGGAAAAATATTGTGTTTTATTCATAATATATACAAAGTTTATTGATATCAATCGACTAATTAACGGTTGACACTCTAATCAACTTGTGAAGCACAAAGTTATGTTTGCGCACAATTTCATATTTTCATTTTTATAAATGTAGGAGCCCAGGATGAGGAGCGCAACCCAAATCAGCTTTCACAAAAACGGCAACGTGGCAAAAAAATTAATCCTCTAGTTGACTGTTTTTTTTCAAAGAGCACTTCCTAATTTCACTTTGGGAAGATCAACGGCCACATTAAAGACTGAATTTCAGTACAGGCTGTTGAGCATAATTTTTTTTGTTTGGAACTAATAATTACTTACTGAGGATCTCAAAATATACAAAAAAGACGTCTCTTTGTTTCTGAAAACAATGCATTATACCAATAATTACTGCCCCGGGTCGAATGTCCTCCCTAAAATCCTCCCATTTTGATGTAAGAGTGGGGGGGGGGGGGGGTAATTTGTCTATGGGGGGTAAATTGATGTAAGAGTGTGGGGGTAATTTGTTCAGAGGGGGTAAAATGATGTAAGAGTTGGGCTGCAATGGGAGGACTTTTCAGGAATTACCCCCCATGACTGAAATTGCCATGTAAGAGTGGGCTGCAATGGGCTGCAATGGGAGGACTTTTCAGGAATTACCCCCCTTGACTGAAATTGCCATGTAAGAGTGGGCTGCAATGGGCTGCAATGGGCTGCAATGGGAGGACTTTTCAGGAATTACCCCCATGACTGAAATTGCCATGTAAGAGTGGGCTGCAATGGGCTGCAATGGGAGGACTTTTCAGGATTTACCCCCCTGACTGAAATTGCCATGTAAGAGTGGGCTGCAATGGGCTGCAATGGGAGGACTTTTCAGGATTTACCCCCCATGACTGAAATTGCCATGTAAGAGTGGGCTGCAATGGGCTGCAATGGGAGGACTTTTCAGGATTTACCCCCCATGACTGAAATTGTCATGTAAGAGTGGGCTGCAATGGGAGGACTTTTCAGGATTTACCCCCCATGACTGAAATTGTCATGTAAGAGTGGGCTGCAATGGGAGGACTTTTCAGGATTTACCCCCCATGACTGAAATTGCCATGTAAGAGTGGGCTGCAATGGGAGGACTTTTCAGGAATTACCACCCATGACTGAAATTGCCATGTAATAGTTGGCTGCATTGGGCTGCAATGGGAGGACTTTTCAGGCAATGGGAGGAATTACACCCCATAACTACACATTAAAAAAAAACTCAGGTACTTTTACCTTAACGCAGTTAAGGTAAACCTTTGTTAAGGTAAAATTAAGGTTAAAATTACCTTAACTTTACCTTAACTTGAGTTAAGGTAAAAAAAATACCTGAACTGTGTTAAGGTAAAATTACCTTAACTTACCTTAATTTTTTAAATAACTTTCTGCAGTACATAATTGTTTAATTTTAGTAAAATTATCAAACAAAATGTTAAAGTTTATTACAAAAGCTTTACAATGATACTTATATGAAGCAATTTGAGCTCATATTTGTCGACCTACACTACATCAAAAACCAAAAATACTTTCAAAGACTGCTCAAAAAAATTCAAAAAGGCAGTTACGCAACAATTTTGCAAAAATTGGTATTTTTATTTTCAGGCGCCTCTGTTTATGTATAGGCTGCTCACAAATCGATTCCGAGTGTCACCGAAAAAAATAGTTTCAGATAAACAGTTTAGAGAAAGTTTAAAAGTGGTTTTAAAGTGTATCAACTTGAATCCAATCACTCTTCCTTATAAATTAAATCAAAAACTATTCTAAAGGGTTCTAAATCAGAAGGAATTATCGTTCTAGGTGGTCTGAGATATAAGTACTTAACACGTTGTCAGATTTCTCAGGTTGACTACCTTAGAGGAAACTTTGAAAACTTACTAAGACTTATACGCTGCCTTAGAAAACTTACAAAACTTTGTACGGCACCGCATAAGGCTGTAATAAGTTTTCTACGACACCGTATCTAATTGATGTAATTGCCAATTTCTAAAGTCTACCTTCCTAAAATTGGTTTTAAAAACAACGATTATCTCATACAAGTCATTTTTTCAATAATTTTTGGCACTTTTCACATCTATGAAAAACTAAAAAACTTAGTACGGCGCTGTATAAGGCCGTACCATGTTTCGACATTTTTCCAAAGTATTTTTTCAGACAATAATTTGCTCAGCAAGTACACCTAACGTTCACAAATTTTACCTTGAATTAGTTAGAAATAGCAAAAACCTGTTACGCCACTTGTGAGGCCGTGCAGAACTTTGGAAGCCTAATGATATCTTCTCCAGTTCATGTCATTAATCAACCAGAAAAAAATTCAGTTCCAAAAATCCACAGTAGCTGGTGAATAAATACCTAAAAACATGCCCACAGTTTATAGGAGTGAAAAGAAAAATTAATGTGTTTGGTTTGCGTTCGGTTCAATTAAATCTGTTCTGGTTTCAGAAGGAATTTTTTTACTCAAATTTTGGCTCAACTGAAAAATCAGTTACTTTTGGGCATTCACAACAGCAAGAGCCGTCTTGCAGTTCTACAATGAGATAGTTTAAACAATTTAAAAGAAATATTTAAGAAGAATCTTCAAATGCGCAACAAAAAATGCATTTGATCGCTTTAAAAAAAGTAAATCAAGGTTTTATATTTTTTGAACTTCTATATAGTTTTGGCATCTAACTGGCTAATCAGCAGCGCAATTGTTGGCGCTTCAGTTGTTACTGCATGCAATTTAACTCGTTTGTCTTGAAAATTTGTTATTGAACGGTTATTCAAGATTCATTCCTGAAAACAGTGTCAGATGCTTTTTGTAATCGAACAAGTTTTTTGCGTGCAATTTGTGTTTTCCAGACAATACTCAAGTCTCTTAATTTGGCTATATCAATGATTGCTGGTATTTCAACAATATTTCTATTTTTATGATTTTGTCAAATTTCGGTGTATGTTGTTTTGTATCAAAACTGATGAAACACCATAACCTTCATGGCGAGGCGGGAAATTTTTTCCCATCTTACCATGAATGTTTGACTCAACTGGGAACGCAAAGATGAATGGACTGAAATTACTCCCAGAAACACGCTAGAGTTACCTTTTAACAACGTCAAGAATTTTTTCGGCTTTTTTGGGCTCTAAGAAGAGCTGGAAAAATGGGGTAAACTTAGGGAGTTGTTAAAATCTCGCGAGGTACTGTACCAAATCTGTTCGGCATAGTCGTATTTTGATGGCACCGAACAGTTCATGTTTGCCCTGCTCGCTGCTTTCTTCATTCATGCCGGTAAAAAAGTTATTGACAGCCAAACTTGAAATAAAAACAATATTTATATTTTTATATAGATTTTAGCGTCGATAACCTGTTTCAAATACTCGTTTTCATGAAAACAGTTCAATGATCGTTTAAATAGTGAAATCTGTTCTCGCCAAAGGTGAGTGAAGTGGTAAACAATCAAAAGGTCAAACAAAAGCATCTAGTGCGTTCCAGCTTATGATATATATATTTTTTTATTCGACTTTTTGTTCAGTACAAAATATTTATCTATTGTCCCATCATATTGAGTCTTTATTAGGCAGCAAGTACTACAAGAAACAATTGTCAGTAATCAGTTGAGAGTGATAAAACACGTAGTGTCTGCAAAATAGTCAACCATGCGTTTTGTGTTGCGATTACATGGTATATCGCTGATAAAATAGGTACCTGCCGAAAATGCTAAATGCGCATATGTCTCAAACCTTTTAATCCCTTTTAAACTCATTCTGTAGCCAAATGGGACCTCTTTTGAAGCCAAAACAATATTGAAATGGGAGTTACGGATCAAAAATTGGGGAAAATTTATGACACATTTAAAAATTTTTTTGAATTTTAAATGTTGTAAATAAGTGAGGGTAAAGTTTATCAAGGATAGTTTTTGATACTTTTTCAATAAACTTTCGCTCTTTATTAAGCATACAAGTGAAATAAATTCAACAGTTCAGATATCGTAACAATCGTAACCTCATTTTGTCGTTTTTTTAGTTTTAAAACTAACAAGATTTCAAGTAACCTTCTTTCATCCTTAATATCCCGAAGGAAATCTTTTGTATTGCAAGTGTACTCAAACATCAAATTTTCATTTCACCCTAGTGCTCATAATGTCTATCAGCGTCATATAATTACAGAACTTCAATTGTTGAAAGAACGCAGCACTCGAACAATGCTGCACTTTAAGAACTAGAAAAATTAAGTAAAGTCTTTAAAAAAGTTCCGACTTGTTTTTCAATTTTAATTGATTCTTTTTAGTTTTTCTGACGCCTCTTTCGTGTGCTATTGTTTGTTTCTTCAATTTCCCTTCATTAGCTTCTTGAGAGACTTCTAATAGCTATTGGTAATGGAGAACTACAACAGTTTTTTCCTGAAATGGCAATTTATCAAATTTTTTTTGTGGAAAACATTAGGACACGCTATTTAAAGCAGCTTTTTCGCTGTTAAAAGTTTCTCTTAATTGGTTTTGATCATTCCAGGTCTAAGAACAGATTAATGCCCGGGTGAATTTAGATACTTACGGTGGATGTTCTGGCACAGTCTGCAAATGCTGAGGAACGAAGTTTATTTCGTCGCATAAAAAAGGCACTCCGTTTTTGTAGCTTTTTACTTGTTTCTCTGTCAAATAAGAATCAGAATGGGTAATTTAGAGCGCATTCTCTTCCTTTTAAGCCCGTCTTTGATGGAATTATTGGTCGCCTTCCTAAAAGTTTTTTGTGAAAGGGTTATTTAACAGTGAACGCTGGAAAAATTAACAATTCTCAAATTTTAACCGATTAGTGGTGTTTTGCGCAAAGAACAGGTTTTTCGGCTTGCAATTTGTGTTTTCTAGGCACCATTTAGGTCTTTGGAGCTACTTGTATTAATTGATTAGCTTAATTCAACAATTTTACTTTTTCACGATTTCATCAAATTTCTGTGGATGTTGTTTTATGGCAAAACACACAAAACATCATAACCTTCATGGTGAGGTGGGAAATTTTTTCCCACCTCACCATGAAGGTTTGCCGTGACCCAGAACGTGGAAGTGGACCAGAATTACACCCAGAAATACGCCGGGAACGCTGTTTCACGTTGTTCTACCTCGGTTCCGGAGATCTTGGGCTTCGATTTTAGCCCAAAAAATGGGGTACAGAACAGTATATTGTTAATATCTCCTAAAGTACTGGACCAAATGAAACAGGAGTTGTCGCATTTTGTTAATACTGAACCCCTCTTGCTTGCAGTATTTGGTTGGTTTCCCAAATCGGCCTAATCAAAAAGTTATTAATGTTCAAATTTGAAATAGTTCGAATTTTCGGGCTATTCTGGGTGACCCAAATTTCGGTACAACAAAACACTTGATATACCCAACAAGTGTTAGTGTTTTAGAATCCCCAGTTAGTGGGGAGTCTCCCCATATATATTTGTATGCAGTTTTATGTAGTCCAGATGGTCATTTTTAGCGTTACATGGGCAGTACCTGTCCTATTTGCTCATTTGGTACGGCACATTTATGTTGGGATATCTCCTCGTAGAGTGAACCGATTGTTGATCTGTTTGTTGATTTGAACTCAGCTTGAGCCGTACTTGAATCCCTGTAAATAGCGTTTTGTTTCTTTCAGCCGTTTTCGAGAAATTGGCCAGGACACATACCTCCATTTTCACCTATTCGTGTCCCGTACTTTTGCTGTACCTTCATGTTAGACCACTAAAACTAGCTCATTTAGACTCGATAGTCAGTTCGTTAGACTCGTTTGATAATGCTGATTGTTGCCATATATATATTACGCCCCATTTTATGTAGTTCAGAAGGTCAATTTTAGCTCCGAATATGGAGTATCCCTCTTCTGGGGTCAGTTGGTACGGTACCTTTTTTTTGCTATAACTCCTCAAAGAATGCACCGATTGTGCTCATTTTTTAATATGATACGTATCTCAAGCAGTGCTACAAACTGTATCAAGGGGGTTTAGTTTTGTTCCGTCGTTTTAGAGAAATTAGCCAGTAAACTTGCCCTCGATTTTAGCCCCAGAAGCGGTTGACACCATCCGTTGACACCATTGACATTGACCTTGAAGCCTTGAACTATGTTACAAATCTTAGTGTTTTAGAATCCCCAATTAGTAATGCTGTAAATGTAAATGCCCCAATCACACAGTTGAACATTGCAATTTGTGCCAGCTGCCGACAGGACATTTAAGAGAAACATAACGACAAACCTAATGATTTCATTTTCAGATCTGTGATTTATTGTAACTAACTCAAAACATCGCCCATGGAAAACAAAGATAGATGTACTGGCGCAACTTTGTACCCTGGTCAAGGCTCATCCAGTCAACGTAGCAGTCGGCCTGTTAGTCCTGAAGTCTTTTCTAATTTTGCCCAAAGGCATCCTTATTCGGCACACTCTGACCCCTGGAGTGGACATCCCTTGTCGTTCAGTAGTTTGATAGTAAAAAAATATTATACAATTTTGTTTTAGTTTTTGCGGGTTTTTGCCTGCATCGCATAGGTATCATTTTTAATAAATTAAGTTTCGATTAGCTTGATAGCAGAAAATTTATAAGGTTCTTTACAACTTAGCTTCGGTTTTGCGGATTTTTTGCCTGCATCGCATAGGAATCATTTTCAATAAATTAAGATCCTATTACTTTGATAGTAGAAAGGGTGTTATATAATTTCTATTCGGTTTTGCGGTTTTGTTGCCTGCATCGCATAGGTATCAGTTTTGATAAACTAAGTTTTAATTAGTTTGATTGCTTAAAATTTATAAGATTGTTTTTAATTTAGCTCCGGTTTTGCGGGTTTTTTGCCTGCATCGCATAGGAATCATTTTCAATAAATTAAGATCCTATTACTTTGATAGTAGAAAGAGTGTTAGATAATTTCCCTTCGGTTTTGCGGGTTTGTTGCCTGCATCGCATAGGTATCAGTTTTGATAAACTAAGTTTTAATTAGTTTGATTGCTTAAAATTTATAAGATTGTTTTTAATTTAGCTCCGGTTTTGCGGGTTTTTTGCCTGCATCGCATAGGAATCTTTTTCAATGAAATAAGTTTCGATTAGTTGGATGGCAGAAAATTATTAGATATTTTTGCTTCAGAGGCATCCGCCCTCGCCACACTTCTACGCCTGGACTGGACATCCCCCCTCGCCGCCATATCATTCCTACCAGTATTCCAACACCTTGGCTACTTCATCGGCTTCGGATAGATGTACTGGCGCAACTTTGTACCCTGGTCAAGGCTCATCCAGTCAACGTAGCAGTCGGCCTCTTAGTCCAGGAGTCTTTTCTAATTTTGACCAAAGGCATCCTTATTCGGCACACTCTGACCCCTGGAATGGACATCCCTCGTCGTCCAGTAGTTTGATAGTAAAGAAATATTATACAATTTTGTTTTAGTTTTTGCGGGTTTTTTGCCTGCATCGCATAGGAATCATTTTCAATAAATTAAGATCCTATTACTTTGATAGTAGAAAGAGTGTTAGATAATTTCCCTTCGGTTTTGCGGGTTTGTTGCCTGCATCGCATAGGTATCAGTTTTGATAAACTAAGTTTTAATTAGTTTGATTGCTTAAAATTTATAAGATTGTTTTTAATTTAGCTCCGGTTTTGTGGGTTTTTTGCCTGTATCGCATAGGAATCTTTTTCAAAGAAATAAGTTTCGATTAGTTGGATGGCAGAAAAATATTAGATATTTTTTGCTTCAGAGGCATCCGCCCTCGCCACCTTTCTACGCCTGGAGTGGACATCCCCCCTCGCCGCCATATCATTCCTACCAGTATTCCAACACCTTGGCTACTTCATCGGCTTCGGATAGATGTACTGGCGCAACTTTGTACCCTGGTCAAGGCTCATCCAGTCAACGTAGCAGTCGGCCTCTTAGTCCAGGAGTCTTTTCTAATTTTGCCCAAAGGCATCCTTATTCGGCACACTCTGACCCCTGGAGTGGACATCCCTCGTCGTCCAGTAGTTTGATAGTAAAGAAATATTATACAATTTTGTTTTAGTTTTTGTGGTTTTTTTGCCTGCATCGCATAGGAATCATTTTCAATAAATTAAGATCCTATTACTTTGATAGTAGAAAGAGTGTTAGATAATTTCCCTTCGGTTTTGCGGGTTTGTTGCCTGCATCGCATAGGTATCAGTTTTGATAAACTAAGTTTTAATTAGTTTGATTGCTTAAAATTTATAAGATTGTTTTTTATTTAGCTCCGGTTTTGTGGGTTTTTTGCCTGCATCGCATAGGAATCTTTTTCAAAGAAATAAGTTTCGATTAGTTGGATGGCAGAAAAATATTAGATATTTTTTGCTTCAGAGGCATCCGCCCTCGCCACCTTTCTACGCCTGGAGTGGACATCCCCCCTCGCCGCCATATCATTCCTACCAGTATTCCAACACTTTGGCTACTTCATCGGCTTCGGATAGATGTACTGGCGCAACTTTGTACCCTGGTCAAGGCTCATCCAGTCAACGTAGCAGTCGGCC